>NW_010390180.1:0-7673 GCF_000710305.1 Buceros rhinoceros silvestris | reverse complement strand
CTGGGGCGTGGGGGGGCGCATTCTTTCTGCCATTTTCTGCCTGGACCACAGTAAAAGCAGTGTTGCTCAGCAAGGTGAGAGCAGTAGTTGTTGTGAGGTAGAGAATTTTGGTTCAGGCACTTCACAGCAGTAGAGTTCCTTTATGCAAAGAAAACAAAATATATCTTAACAGTGTGAATCCCTTAATCATACAGAAGAGTACTGTGTTATATACACTTTATTGAATCTGCACATTTTCTTTGAAGAGTGTTTAAAGAAATGGATTTCTACCTACAGTATGAAACTTAGTGAAGGAATTCTAGTACATAATGATTACATGACAAATTTCTTACTTAAAAGGACTATGCAGGAATTCTTGCCCTCTGCTTGGCACTTGTGAGACCATGCCTGGACAACTGTGTCTGGCTTTGGGTTCCTCAGAACACAGAGAAAAGCAAAAAACTGGGAAAGTCTCAAAAAGTACACTAGGATGGTTACGGTGTCATACAGAGACAGCAGACTGGTGTTTGTGTGGCTTGATGAAAAGAAGGAACTAAATCCAGTCTTCAGTTACAGAGGAGGCAGCTCCACACTCTTTTGGAGGTGCACAGGGGGAGGCTGAGAGGCTATAAATGAGTTACAGGGAAAAGGCGGTAGGAGCAAAACTGTATCTGTCATCTCTAAACCACTAGTGACATCTAGTTTCCGAGAAAAATACTGGTAGCTACACTAGCACTGCAACTCAGCAAATGCATTAGATGGTGTTTATGATGCTAAAGGCTTGGTAATTTGAAAGTTCTGAATAGCATAAGCCCAAACTAATAGATCTTGATAATAAAAATACGTGCATTAGCTCTCTGCTCCAATAAAGGACAGAGAGCTTGCAGGTGTGGCTTGTCAGTAGAAGGCCCTGATGCTGTAACATATCAGAGACATTTCCCTGTCTGTGTCTGTACTGTTGGGTTAAATCATTCACTTTTTATTAAGGACTGACTCCCTGATTGTCCACTCACTGAACATATTGATGTGCACTATGACAACTTTTAGGGTGCTACCATCTGGCTCCGCAGGTGGGAAATCTTGGACTTGAAGTGGAAGCAGGTTACATGCAAGTCTTACTCTCACAGGCAATAGAGCTGCAATTAAGATGGGTCTGGCTTGAGCTGCTCTGCTTACACTACTCTGAAGACACTAGAGTATTGGGAAGGTCATGAATCTCCTTTCTCTCACACTGGTCCCAGTTCAAGTTAAAACAAAAGCAAAGTGAATGGCCACTCTGTGCCGTGAAAGACTGTTTGGGAAAAGATCAGATTCTCCTCTGGGATAAGAGCCCATCTCAGGCAAGTATGCTGGTTTGGAAATTCTGTTTGCTGGGGACAGAAAGTCACAGTATGTGATGCAGCATACAGGTTCTGACAGCCAGCAGAGGGGAAAAGTCAGACAACAATGTCTGTGGGCAGCCACAATCTCCCAGCACTGCTATAGCACTCAGCTACAGCATCCTTTACTTTCATCCAAACCTTCCTGCCCTCTGCTCACTGTTTCCCAAGATAAATAAGAATCCCACATCCATAGAAATGAGAGGCTTTTACTCTAACTGAGCAGAAGCTGTGACCAGATGTGACAGGATAGGAGATTAACCAACTGATAAAGCCTGGACCACAACAAGACAAATGACAGCGTGTCTGGTCACCACTTTATAAACTGCAGATGTCTGAAGAAACATGGCCTTTCCATTGCATTCACAGCTGACCCCTGCACACAGCTGCTTATCCATCACCAACTCTGACTACGTTGTGAGTCAGATATGACAAAACAATGGCACAGAAAACAAGTACAGCAGAGGACCGTGTCACTAAGATCCACTGGCAAAATCACTGTGCTTGAGTCATGATTCTGAAGATATTGCAAGAGCTGCCAGCATAATTTTCCCTTCTGCATACTCTCTCTTTATTTATTGTTTTTTCCTCAAAAAGCAGGCTCAGAAATACAGTTTTGGGGTAAACGAAAAAACACCGCTTGGGAACAGCCACCCAGCACTCTGGAAATTCTCAAGATGTGCTTTCAGGAAGAGAGAAGAGCTAGTATGCATCAAAAAATACATGCATTTTATTTATGGCCCCCCCATACATTTGGGGAAACTGTGCCTACTGAAGTAATTGATGTTTTTGACAACACAGCTGACAGCTAGGACATAGAAGATGTGGCTGATGGCTGTCTAGAAAGAATTCTAACAACAGACTGTTCCATCCCACTCTGTTCATTGATCAATAGGAGTTTGGGGATAAGTACACTCCAGAAGACAAGTACCCTCTGTAATGAAGGCTCACGCTGACATGCAAGTTAATCTGAGGTGTTCTGCTTGATAAGAAAGCAATGCTGTGTAGCTGGACAACATATCCTGCTATGATGTGGATCCAACCCACACAAATGAAGCAAGCTGAGCCCCACAGTGTGGATTTGTACTTGAACTTGTACAAGTACAAACCAAGCCGTACAAGTATATCACTCAGCAAATGTGTACAGTACACAGACATAGAGCACTCTGCCATCCTCCTGCTCAAAGCAAGGTCACATATGAGATCAGACCAGGGTGGTCAGGGCTTTATCCATCTGAGTCTTGAAAATCTTCAAGGATGGAAACTGCAAAACCTTTCTGGGCAACCTGTTTTATTGTCTGACTGTTCTGGTGAAAAAACTTTTTACCTAGTTGGAACCTTCCACTGTTTGTCAGCCTCTCATCATGCACTTCTAAGAATCGCTCTATTTTCTCAGTAATCTCGCAGGCATTGGAAAGCAGTCATTATGCTGCCCCAAAGCCTTCACTCCTCCAGATTAAACAAGCCCAATTTCCTCCGTCTCTTTTTCTGGGTTCTGTGCTCCACCCATCTGACCATCTTGGCGGCCTTCTGCTGGACTCAAGCTTACAAATATTTTTCTGTACTAGGGGAGACCAAAACTGAATGCAGTATTCCAGATGTGTTTTAATGAGTGCTGAATAAAGATGAATAAGCAATTCCCTCAACCCCTTCGCTATGCTTGTGGCAGTACAGCACAGTAGGCTGGCAGCCACCATCTCCAAAACCATAAACTGAGTACACAGTAAAGAAAATACTGTCTGTATCCTGCAGTTGAATAGTTTTGGGGATACCGTGTCCTCTGCTAGATCACACAGGTGAATCAGCTCATTTCCTCTGATTTAAAGTCAAAAATAAATTTGCATTTTCAGGACTTTCAAGAACGTTCTTCACACAGTATATTTGCAGAGTTTCCCTTTTCCTTGCAAAGATAACATTATTTATTGTTAAGAATGTGCTTTATTATTTTTATGCTGTGACTAAGAGCTATATACACTCTAGGGCACATAATAATCCATTAATATGTTGCTCAGATGTTTAAAATTACTTAGCCTAATGTTTCATTCCTGTCTGCACACCTGAGTTAATACATACCCTGGAGTGTTTTCTTGCATAGTTACAGCACTCTCTCTTCTAAGGAAAACTGAGACTTGATTGCATCCATTTATTAATCACAGTGTATGTTTACATAGCATGATTTCACTTAATAGTAATGATGAAGAAGCCGGATGTACATAGCTGTCTGGCTGAATGCCTGGCTTGGGAAAAAAGTAAGGTTTTCTACAAACATCTTTACATCTCTGCAGAGAGCCAAAGAAATCACTGAAATGCTAGAGAGATTATTTTTTAGATTGTACAATCTATCTTTCACCATAAAATACGGGAATGCCTTGCTGGATCATATATACATAGTAAAGGTTTTTTATTAATCTCCTCAGTAGCAAATAATCTCAGGCTTTAATGAATTCCATTAAAAGGTGAAGTGTTTAGCAGCAGGAACTCATGTGAAAGAACGATTATTCACCCTGAGGTTTTTGGCTTCAGTAGACAGCTCCAGTAAGTCACTTTAGCGGGCTGCTTCCTTCCATTTAAGCTTCCTTTTGTTTTCTGCCTGCAGGACTTGACAGTGATTCAACTCAATATTTATTTATTTATTTATTAATTATTTCTGCTAGGGATATGCCCTCTTGTTATACAGGTAAGAAATGGGCTCTGATGTTTCCGAAGAAATTACCCAGATGAATTACCTTCTCTCAGTCAGGAATCATTTTACAACTAGATTTCAGGGTCTTCTTTTTGTGTTTTTCCAGTTTTCATGCCCTTATTGGGATATGGAAGTAGGATCATTTACACAGAATTGGGTCATAAGATGCACAAGCATATTGTGACAGATGGAAATTTTTTTTTTTTAAGTATGAAACTTCAGAAACTGTTATACTGGATGGACCTGGAACAATAAAAAAGAACTAATACACCAGTGCTGTATTTCTGAGATCCAGGTGACTAATACAAATTCCCAGACACAAAACAAGACAGGAGGAACCTCATTTCTCCCTGAATATTATTGCGTCTCCTGGGTGGGACTGTTTGAAGAAGAGCTTCAAAACAAAGTAAAAATGGCAAAAGGCCAGCCTCATACAGAGAAAGATCTGGTCTGTTCTGGTTTTAGCTCAAATCCCCCATGGCTGGTGAGCAATATTCAGTAAACCAGTAAACCAGTGCATACACAGATGTTTTACTGTTCTGTGTAGTGATGTAAAATAAGGGTTCCTAAACAATTCCAGTGAAGCACAGAAGTTTACTAAAGATAAACAAATCATCTAGTTACATCTCTGGGCTTTGAAAGAAAATTACTTCTAAAGGAGACAGCTGTTTGGGGGAAGTACCAGGCTGGAGTGCCCTGGAAGAAACCAGTTTGACTCTGAGACCAAGAGTCATATCAACAAACCATGCAAGGAGGTGCGCAGGCTCGGTGAACAGCAACACAGTCAGGTGGTGAATATTTTCAACATAGTCAACACCTCTTGGATTTGGCAAGTGGGGTGCTGTTCTGTAGAGCAAGAGCGGCCAATTCACACTGAACTACCGGATCACTGGAGCACAGACAAGGGCCACTTTCACTAGGACTTCGCCCATTTTGGCTCTCTGGGCACTCTGTTAACACAAACCATTCCTTGGCCCCATCTGAAAGATGAGACAGAGACTCAGTATAGACAATCTGCCTTATCTGCCTGAATGCTGATCTCATTTTAAATCTTGCCTTTTCTCAACAGTTTCAGAGAAGATATCTAAACCTGTATTATCTTTTGTTATCTTACCTTTAAAATGCCTAGTGGTAAAAAATCAAGATCCTGTCTTGTGACAGATTCATTTCGATCATACCTCCAAGAACACCAGGAGCTAAATTTGCTGAAGGGCAGTCCAAGAAACAGGGTTCAAGGTTCTGATGATCAGCAGGAGTGGTTTGGGCAGAGACAGAGCATGCACACAGTATGTGTGGCTTGGAATAGTTGCTTTTGAGAGAGCTCTATAGTAGAGTCAAGATGCTCTGGGTCCCAGCACCTCAGTAGAAGCGAGCCTTCACTTTGAATAAAGACTGGATAATAGAAACACTCAGATATTTGGGGAAAAAAAAAAAAGGACTGATGTGTTTGGAATTTTTTTTACCTTTCCCACAATGCACCATAAGCAGCATTGCTAATTTAGACACAGGTCAGCCCTTCCAGTGCTTAAACACTTCCTAGGACTACCTCAAGGTAATGAACTTTAAACTGCCAATTGTTACTAGGGTTAAATTCTCCTCTTACAAAAGGTTTTATGTGAACATCCTTGGGGGAGGGAAAAAGAGAATAAAAATATCTGCGACCAGCACACGAAGCGTAAGGATGCTGCACAGAGGCTCCTGGTGACCAGTCTGACATGTAATAACATCTTTGAACGACCTAGAACTTCCCAGTCCTGTGTTCCACAAAAGCGTCAACGGAGTAATTTATTCACAGTCATTGTCTGACCCTTGCACGGGGCTCCCTTCTCCAAGAGCAGGAGAAGACGGTGGGATACCACTAACTCACAGCGGTCAGACAGAAGGGAAGCAGCACAGAGCTTTGCTCTTCGGAAATGAGAGATGTTACTGCAGTTTGGACACAGGAACGGGTGGAAGAAAACTTGCCATCTGTTGGCAACTCTGTCCCTGCGGCGGTGGGTGAATTTTTTAAAGGCAGGTGAATAAAGTATGAATTCTTTCTGGATGAAAGCTGAGGTTTTCAGAGGTCTGCAGCAAATGAACCCTCCATCGTACATATTTCTTGTCTAAGAGACACCTCACTTTGAATAAGTCTCATGGTAAATTTCCATTCACTGGCTGGATAAGCACAGCTTTTAAAAATAGAGTACTGGTGTAAACATTTACAATTACAAATTTAAAATGTGCTATGAATATTTATGAGGAAAGGAAATCCTCAGTTTTGCTGTATGTTATATTACACACTATATTATACCCAGATGATAAATCACTCTCTCAGTATGTAAATACATTTATTTACAGAACAAATACCTATCTCAGAGGATTTATTCTTGTTTGTAAAATGTTCCAATAATCTGGCATGAAAGATGTGGAGGAAGCAGTAATAAAGCATTCTACAAACATTATTAAAATTCTCTGTCAATTTCCTGCTCTTTTTCTTTATTGTTTTGCTTTAAAATCTGAATTTTGCCATTTGTTCTGTTTGTTTTGCTGTTTATTCTAGTCTTGTATGTGAGAAATATTTATTTTCCCATAGTTGCCCACAGGTTTCTCCACCTAACATCAGAATATATGCCTCCAGCAAATATTATTTACTAGATTACCACTGATATTTCAGCTTTGTAATGCTTGCATCCGTGTTAGCTCTGTCTTAATTTTACTTCAGTGGCCAGTTGTACCTAACATCAGAGTGTCCTCTGCTGTACGTAGCAAAAACAGCAATATATTACAGGCTGTTTCATTCACGATGATCAAAATGCCGTGAATTGATAGAAAAGGAGATCCTGTAGGGATCTGTGCAGCTTCTCACTTAAATCTGTCAAAAGCATTTTGCAAAATCCTTTGTTTCCCACAAAATAATCTATGCTGCAGGTAATTTTAATAGAACTCACCTTAAAACTGCCTAACACTCCCACCTCGGCCTCACCAGTATTTTTATGTCCAAAGGGAAGATTTCACAAAGAACCCTCGTTAGGAAAATTGCCTGAAAACAACCCTCTGGGACAACTTCTCTGACTGTCAGACATGAAATAAGGAGAAAAGCCTGAAAACTTTTTAAAATATATTTTTTTCGCCCCATAACTAGGTTTCTGCTGTTTGGTGAGGACAAACTGGATGTGTGACAGGTTATAGAACCACTCTGTTATAAGGGTGGATGCTTCTCCGTTGCCACGATTTCCCAAGGGCCAGGTATATACGTATTTTTCTGATTAGTAGCTACATAATTTTACAGAGAGGCATTAACTACAGTCATCGTAAGTACAGCCACAGGATTCAGGACAGACCTGCGGGAGTTAGGGTAGTTCTGTAGAAATGTCAGTTAGTCGGTCGCGTTTATTCACTACTCCGGAATAGCAGAAGTATCAAGGGTTCAGTAAGGCTTTCGGGGAACAGGTTTACAACAGCGAAAACACTTTGGCACGTAATGTTGTCATTGAACAGCGGAATTCTGTCATGGGGATACTGGCAATACCAGAAATTAAAAAAAAAAAAGGCGGTGAGATTTAAAGACAAGGGCAAGGCACACTGGTGGAGCGATGTCCACCCGTGCGCCCCGTGTCACAGCAAGTCCCTCGGGCCGCCAGGCGAACGGC
>NW_010390179.1:58468-72483 GCF_000710305.1 Buceros rhinoceros silvestris | reverse complement strand
ATGTGCGCTGGCACACGGACGGCTCCCCCGCCGCGCCGCCGCGCCGATGCGCTCGGTGCGGGGCCCTCTGGTGGTACCCGCCGCGATCTTCAGGGCGCCCCGTGTGAAGCCTGTTTTGTCGTAACACAAGTGTTTGTAAAGGATCCTTTTGACGGTGCTTTTCCCCCGATCTAACTCATAACCATTAAAGCCTTCTTTTAATTTTCTATTATACAATATAGAGGTGCCTGTGAGTATTATGTTTAAAAGCCAATTTTTTCCTAGCAGATTTGTTATTTCAAAGGATTTTAAAAATGCATATTTTTCAGAATGATGATGGGATAAGATGTTTTACAGCTAGTGAAGAATAATCACTGAGGTTTTACCAAGGAACTGTAGCTAACCCCTGCCTAAACTTCCCTTTCCTAGTCCTGTTCGGTTTTGTTTTCCAGACAGTCAAGTACAGGCTCTGGGGGAATCTGGGCATTCACACATGGCATTGAGATTTGCTTTCCTACATCGGTCTTCTCCTAGAGTGCGCGCATGCTCTGTATGCTTGATTATCAGCTACTTTTTTTTTTTTTGCATGTTGCCTGTGCATTTCCTTCTGTGGTTACACACCTGGAACAGGGAGGTGAAGCATCCACACTTCTAACCTGGTTTCCTCTCAGCTATGGAATCCTTCGTGCTAGAAAGTAGTCCATATTCTTCCCCATTCTAGAAGAGATGCCTCCTTAAAGAATCAAGATGCTCCACACCAGCAAAGATCGACTCTAGCTGGCGGAGGAAAGGTGTTGAATATTTCTCCCTAGGACCAGCACATCTTTTGCTGGGGAAGACTAGTACTCCACCACGCCACGTAACAATCATTTCAGTCTCGGTGGGTATTGTTTCCGGTTTGCATGGATTCTCTGACCTTTGCCCCAGAGCAGTAAGTTGACATCATCTGTATGACTTCAGTTGAAATTACGAGTAAAACCTAGATCCAAAATTGTCTTGCTTGCAGCAGACCTACCACAATTCTTTTGAGCCTTGCTTGGCTTTACAAAGGAACCCAGAGGCGAGAACCTCACCCATCGCTGAGGAGAGCAGAGGCCATGAGAATCTGCTTAGAGCACGTACCCACCTCTCCCAAGAGATAAAATGCACCTTCTTGCCCGTGGAAGGTAGGAAGATATAACATCAGTCACCGTCAATCCCCATCCATGACTGACTGTGACAACCCACACAGCAGGACACCAGACTGACCATTTCAGTCACCGTGTCACTCGGTGTGCGAAAAGCAGGAGGAAGGGCTACAGCATTTCTCTGGCGTTCGCCCGAGCTCTGCACCACTCCTAACACGTGTGGCAAATGTCACAGGCCTGCCGAAACGTCGGCTCGTGCTGCTGCCCCCACACGCTACAGGAGCTGGTCACAGCGTGCACGAGTCGCAGTGATTGACGTGAAGCTGCCATGCCGGTCAGGACTGTACTGCTTTGTGCGTGATGCCAAACACAGCTTCTCCGAGGGACTGATCATCTCTCCAGCTGAAAACCTCTGCTAATTCACTGAGAAAACAGAGCATCATCCTGGAGCTGTTTGTCCCACTACGGACCTGTAGCATGTGACAGCCCCACTGACCCAGAAAGCTTTTCCCTGAATGAATCTGCAATTATAACTGCAGTACAAATTTGTCCTTTGCATTTAGTGACAGTGAAAATACTCCCCAAATTTAAACCAGTGGTAGTCATCTTATCTTCCTTCCTCACGATGGTCTGTCCTAGCCCTACCCTATCCTTCCCCAGGACAGGGCGGAGCACAGGGGCAGTCAGACACGATTACGAACAGAAAGCAACAACAGGAAGGATGTGGCAGGCAGCGTATTCCCTCTGACAGGCTCAGGCTGCCTCTCCTTGTTTTAGACGTCGCTGAAAGCGAGAGTGTAAAGTTCACCGAGGCAGTGTCCCAACTCGCTGTGGAGAATGAAAGGGCAGCAGCTCTCACAGCAGCAGAGGTGTCTGTGTACAGTTTGTCCCAGTGTGTTTTCACGTAGCCTAAGGCAAAAGTGCTGCAGGAAAAGCCACGCGGAGCATGAGCAACTTGCACTGAAGAGAGAGCAACCACGAAAGATCGTAAACAGCAGCACCTTGTATTTAGCAGTGAAGCTTTTTGTCAAATCTGAAGTATTTTGGTATCAAAAATATATTGCACTGTCATTTCCGTCTCCGCCCTGACAGCACCTTAAAGGTGATGTGGAGCACAGCAACCACGCTACTGCACAGACCCGCGTACCCACCAGCCTGCTCCCAGACCCTAGATTCCAGCGAGCACTCTAACCCCACGGCAGAATGAGCACATTTGGCTGACAACCGCACCGGCAAATGTGCCCTCGTGGACGCCTGGTCCCCGCCACGCCGGCCATCTGGAGGCACTGCCCGCCTGGGGCCATCTGCGGCAGCGGCAGCACCTTCCTGCTGGCCAAGCAGCAGTTGCCACAGGCTTGGTACGAACGGCAGCAGCAGCGATGGATCTGATGGTATCTGGGTTGTAAAAGTGGGACATCCAGAACAAAGAGCCTTCAAGGTTTGGCTACACTGAAGGCAGGATCTTAAAATCCTCCTAAGCAAACCCTGAAAGTCAATAGAATTTAAAACATCACAAGGAAGCTCAGTCAAGTGATTATATCAGCATATTAGAGCCCTCCCCGCAAATTTCATCACCTTTACTGTAACCCAGCCTTGATGTAACAAAGCAAAAAAAGGAAAGCCACCAAAAATCATCTGCTGCAATATATATTTTAATTCAAAGTGAATCTCGACAGTAATACACCATAAATTCTTATTTTGACACTCACCAAAATAGTCACCTGGAAAACCCGCTTTTTGTGACAAAGTACAGAAGGCTTGGTCACATTTAAATCACTGAGAACTAGAAAGAAATACTATCGCAAACTGTAAGAGACATTACATCCATAAAAAATTTTCCCAGTCCTCATATTGTAATATTGCACAGTGCAATTGCTACATGGCGAACTAGTGTAGCATAGAAATCCAAAGCAAAAAAAAGCCACAAGTCTACAAATTGTTAAACAGTAACAGTTCAAACTCATTAATCAAGTCTCTATCACTGGGTATTTCTAGAACAAGTCTTCCTACAGCTTGCAGTGTGATTTAACTTTTACTTAACACAAACCAAGATAATTAGCAGTAAAAACAGAAAAATTAAAAATTAAAACCAAAAAAGTTAATACAGTAGCATACTTGACCAATAAAACACCCTGAAGTAAAGTTAAAAACTGAACACAAGAAATTCATATAAAATCTTGCAAATTAAAGTAATATGCAGATACGCGATTCCGTAGTCATGCAGTGTTTTATTTAAAAAGGCATTAAAACGGTAACGTCTATAAGCGCCTCTCAGGGGATGACTGTTTTCCACAGAAAAGGCCCTCGCCCTGAAAGCTTTTTTTTTTTTTCCTTCTGCAGATGGGCCCCGGACACTTGCAGTGACAAGAGTCCGTTCTCTCCGAGTGTGCTGCCGGATGGGGGCAAAGTCACCTGGTATATCGAATTTAAGCTGTGGCAGGATCCCAAATATTTCGTTCTTTAAATGCAGACATTTCTAAAGTTAAAACATATAGAAATAGCAGCAGATCCAATTCGGGGCACATTTACAGCAACTTTTTCCTGCGTACGATAGGATACTGTTGTGATATACAGATAATCGTGTCAATTTAACAAGCACGGCAGCTTAAAACCTTAAGCACAGTAAAAAGAAAGTACAGTAAATACATCAGACCCATGAAGATCCCCATGGCCCCAGAAAAAAATGCGGCATTTTTCTTGTCCTCACAATACAAAACTCAGCTGCTCCACTTGCACTGGTGCTCTTGGTGTGCCCATCGCCTGCAACGGAGCCAGCACCAGACCCAGCCGCTTCCCAGCAGCGGGAGCGCGCAGAACGCTGGAACCGGCTGGACCGCACCGCACACGGCTGACGGGCGGAGGGGCATTCCCAATTCGAGCGGTCTCTCGACTCCCTATACTTAGGCTTTGTGTATGTGTTGGTTTCTAATTCATCAGGACGCTCCTAGTTTCTAACGCATACTTTATATACACACACTTGTACAAAATGCATAGAGTCGATTGCTAAAAACACAGAAACTTTTGGGAAAAGTTACGCTTCTTAATTTTCAATGCGATTAAAAATGTACTGCTGGTATTTTTTTTAATGATCTAATACTGTTGTATTTTAGTTATTACTTAAAAAATAAATCAAATGTAGGCACATTTATTTCATTCAGACATTCATTAAATAAAACACTGCTTGTGTTAGTGGAGTAAAGAAAAAGATTACCAGTTAGTAGCTTATTGACAGAGCTAAACTCAAATGCTTTGCACTCCTATTCCAGTCAACATTGCAAGGATTGTATTCCAGATTTTGTTTTAAAAAAAAAGTTAAGTCAAGCCTGCAAGATGCAGCTTCTTAAGTGTCTACACAATGCCAATATGAAAACATAAAAAAATTAAGTTACATCAATACATCCACTTATATGCAGTGATGAGCTCAGAGTTAATGGAGATAAAATACTGATGCAAAGAACACACCCCAAAAAAACATACGCAATCATCTTCCATCATTTACAGTATAGTAGTTACGGACACTTCAAACATGAAAACAAAATAAAAACACAAAAAACCAAAAACCAAAAATCCAAACCCAAAACCCAGCTTCTATTTCATGTAATTAGACTTGTACAGAAATTAGAAGGCTAAGAAAGAACTAGTTAATCACCTAATTTCACAGCTATCTGAAGTGGCAATCATTATATAGCAGCTTATCTATGATACATTCAAGATAAATGATACAATTTATTACTTGCCCATAAGCTAAAACACAGCCTCAGCCGAACACCTTCGGTCAACCCACCTCTACACTACAGCGTACTTGAGGTCTAGGAGAGAGTAGCTACCTTTTGGAGGAAATGGATGGTTAAGTCTTTGGTGCTGCGAAAGCAACTTCATTCGAACAGAACGATAAACGAAAAGACACACTTCCTAAGGAAAAGAAATAACGCAAAGAGCATGTAATTTACGTCCCTGACGGAATGTATTAAATAAGCGAACACCTGCAACAGGCTGAAACAAATACTAGAATGTAAAAAGACTAAAATCTCTCCCATGCATAAATGAAAGATTGCACACAAAGAACTCACATCTTTTCAAGCTTCAATAGTAAATATTCTGCTACTAGTTATTAAATACTGCATGGTTCGCTCAAGCTAAGATGAAACCACATCATGGATCAACGAGCACTTGGCTTCTCCTTTCACTAGCTAGTCAGTCATGCCTACCCCACCTCTAAACATTTTATCAGATCCAATTAGACAAACACTTTCAAAATAAACTACTTAGGTCGGATTGCAGTTCCATTTACCAGTATGAAATACTGCCTTGTGTGTCACTACTCAATAGCTACTGAATCAACTTCTCTTAAGCACTGCTAAAGTCTTGTCTTGAAGCTAGATCATCCTGGGGGAAAAAAAGACAGCAAAATTTGGCTACAGCAAAACATGCTGCCTCCTCGACATGGAAAACACACCCAATACTAAAATCATACCACACAAAACCCAAAATGAGCATTACGCTATCAAAAAATCAGCAGATCTGAATTTAAGTGCTGCAGTCCTCAACATTTATATATAAGTAATAACATTAACAACCTCAAATATTTAAGGCACTATGTGTGGAAACAGTTTACAATGCAGCTGAGATTATTAGGACAACAACATTTAAGAGCAACGTTTAGGCTTTTTCTCGCCCATGCAGAAGACACATGCAATGTGAAGAACAACAGCTCAACTTTTAGATAAGTGACTCAACATTTAAACACCAAGATACGCAACAAACACAAGTTACTTCTACACCGTACTGCCGACACATGTGCATCTGTTGCTCTAGTTCTGTACACTGAATGGCTTCCCAAATGTAGACGTGTCTTGCACTAGTTAGAAGGCAATTTTATAAAAAATAGCAGGAGCAAACCCAGATTTCTGCTCCCGTAAGTCACCTGTCTAAAGTTACTATAAGAAGATAACATGACCAAAGACGAGTTTTACCAAATGTGCAAAACACATTAAAAGTGAGTTTTTTTTTTAAAGCTCAGAGTTGTTTAAATTGCACCCAAGTCTACATGATTCAAAAAAATAGTTTTCCTGTTGTGCCATGGCTAATAATTAATAAATACCATGTTTCTTCTCAAATCAAACTTCTGTATCATTGAGCTTCCTCAATACACCGCGTTAGAGTTCTCACATAAACGGATACTGGCTGAGTTTTGTCGGACTCAGTGGAAATCCTGTGTAAGCAGGTGATGCTGCAATGTACGAATGCGGTGGGAAAACTGGTTTGTACTGAGTCTGATGGATGGTGGGGGAAGGTAAGAGACGGGGGTTTATGCCCACCGGAACCTGGTGCACTATACCGCTGGGGTGAGATATGTTGTACGTTGGATGTTGTAACAAGGGTCTTGAGGTACATGGCGAGGCAAGGAGGTGGGCCACAGGTGCCGCCGTGCTGAGGGGTGCGGACGAGGCGTACGGAAGAAGAGCAGGCTGTCCGCCGAGATGGGCGCCGCCAGGGAGATGCGCGTGCACGGTCGTGTGATTCGGACTCCCCTGCGGAAGGGAGAAAGCGTGACCGGCGACGCCGGCTGGGATGTAAGCCTGCGGCCTCCGATGGGTGTAGTTTCCGTTCCACTCCTGCGGCCCAGACCCAAAGTGCTGAACCTGTCCACACACAGAAACGGGCAGGTCTTAATACCACTGAGTATAAAGAGAGTTTGAAAAATGGAATAATGCACTAAAACTAGTCAACTTAAAATCAAGAGAAATATAGAGACGGGAATAGTTAAATGTTTAAACAAAAAAAAAATATTAGCTATTGGGGTAGTAGCACAGACAGGAAATCTGACAATAAGATATGGTAAATGGAACACAAGTTATTTTAATGCTCTTGCAAAAAAAAAAAAATGCCATGCTGGGCTGTTTTAACAGAAATACCATGTATCACATGAGCAAGGTGCTTATTCCACTCTACTCAGCACTGGCTTGGCATCAATTGGAAGTGCTGCATTCAGTTTGGGCACCATAATGAGGCACAAAGAGGACAAATAGGAGAGAAATTTTAGAGGAGAGCAGAAAAAATAATAAACGGATTGAAAATATCTGAGACAACTAGGCAAACAGAAGTCTAAGGCTATGGTCACAGGAAGATGTGGCAACCATCAACAGTTAGAAAGTCTAAAAATCAATTACTCCCATTAAATGATTCAGACTTCAAACTACACGGGACATCTACCAAAGAAGGAAGGATCACCATAAATTTTTGTAATGAAAATAATATTCTACATTTTCTGCCAAGAGGCTGAGGAGCTGCCGTCATTGAAGGGATTAAAAATTAATACTATGCTGATCATATTAAGGTTTGCTTAGAATTAATTAAACCAACCCTTCTGCATAATCATGCAGAAGGGGAGATTGATGTCACCCATCCAAACACTTCTTTCAAACTAAACTATTCCAGCCATTATTGGTAAATCCTCTTATCTAGGTATAGCGTACGTGCATTTAGTACTTAACTCCCAATTCAACATTCCAGCTCCTCTGCAAGACTTACACAAACAGGTTCTGCTCTTTTATTAAACATACCTCCAGATATCTAACCAAAAGCTCAATGCAGCTGCAGCTCAAAATTAATTAAAAGCGGTTAAACTTGATGTCGTGTGTCAACTTCAGGTCGCAGCCACAGCAGACACATTTACAGTGTTGTTGAGTAACGATAAAAGCAGCTTTAAAATTAACTTTGGGTGTCTTCCAACACTGGACTGAACTCCAACCACAACCTCTTCCCCGCCCCCCCCAGCTTCAGCGGGAACGGAAAGAAACAGTTGGGTTTGCTAACCCTCTCCAGGGTTCACCTCTGGAGAGTCAAACTAGAAGCATTTGAAGCATTTTCATGTGCACTACTAACAGAACAAGACTGAGATACAGCTGCAGTTTTCAGCTGTGCACTGCGAGCATTTTAGCATTCAGATGAAAAAAAGCTAACGTATTCTTCATTTTGTCTCGTACTTTGTGTAGGCATCGAGAATTTTCCCAGTGTGGCTTTTAAGGACCAGAAGTGAAAGATACTACTTGTCCAGCGAGCTGAAATACACCTTTCAAGATCTGAACGCTTCTGTAACCGAGCTGTGAAAACCTGCAGTTGCCACTGACAGCAACTGAAATTGTGAGCATTCAGCATGTTTGGAACCTCAGGACAGAAAAAAACCCCAAAACCCCACTTTTGAGATGTGACTAAGCACACATACCTGACTGAAGTTTATATGTTGCTGATGGAATGCTGATGCCAGCTTTTGCTGACGGTTTCTCACAAGAGAAGACTGGTTTATTCTTCCCAGGACAGACCGACCCTTTTTCAATGGCCGGCACGTAGCATCTTCCGAGACATAAACGAACAACGTTACATTTTTGTTGAAATTATGCTCTTCTAACAAGAGGTAGACAAATTTTGGTTTGCTCCAGAATATATTAAAGTCAAAACCCAGCACAATTTAGAAGTGTTTATTATAGATTAGCAGATATATTAGCAGATCAGAATCTTCATAGACACAGTTATTGAGTACTCAAATTTCTATTTTTATCTACTGGCATAGAAAGAAAAAACACACCTGCACTAACTTACCTGTATTCACCATCTGCTCATCAAGATGCAACCTGTTTTCAAGTCTCATTGGTGGCACCACTACTGTGCAAACAGCTGATTTGCTTTCAGGATTAACCGCCACTCTTGCTTCCTTATTTTTATTGGTATTAGCTACAAAGCCACTTTCCACAAACGGGCTGTCGTGACCTGAAGAGTCTGAAGCTGGGGAGCCATCCACCGTATCACAGCCACTTTCCTGTTCATCATCTGACATACTGTGAAAACACAGAAGTATTGCATTGAAACAAATGCATTTTCACAATAGAGATGCATTTTATTAAAATACCATAAAAAATTTACAAATGTGAAACTACTCAAGGGTGGATAAAAATGTCATGTTTTAATTATACAAGGACAGACATTCAGACGGCAGTTCAATATCCAAACTCCTTCTACCCATAAATTGCAAGGATCAGGGAAAGGAGGCAACTTCTACCTAAAGGCTTAGATGTGTAAGGATCTCATCTCAGGATAAGAGGACATGGCCTCAAGGTACTCCAGGGGAGGTTTAGGCCGGGTTTTCGGAAAAATTTCTCTACGGGAAGGGTTGTGAAGCCCTGGAAGAGGCTGCCCAGGCCAGTGGTGGAGTCACCATCCCTAGAGGGATTTAAAGACATACAGAGGTGGTGCTGCGGGACATGGCTGAGTGGTGACCCGGCAGCGCTGGGTTAACGGCTGGACTTGAGGATCTTAAAGGTCTCTTCGAAGCAAAACAATTCTGTCATTCTGTGACTGAGATGTGTAGCCCAACTTGCACTCACTCTTTAGTTCATTTTTGAAACAATCTTGTACTTAAAACCCCACTTAAACTTTGGGCTTTATTTAGCCCAATAGGAAGGGTTGAAGAAGATTATTTTGTTTCTTCCAGAATCAAACCATAAAGGTCTCCCAAAGGTTATTACACTAGCAAAAAGAGAACATGCTGATCTAACTTCGTTCTAGAAATCACCCACATCCCAGAGCCTACCAAAAGCCATCCCTGGGGGCTGAGAGTCAGGATGGCATAGAAAGTGCTGAGGAAGCAAATCTGCACAGCAGCAGGCAGCAACCTCTCATCTGCATATCAACCACCAGCAGCTACACCAGACTTTATCTACTAAAAAATGAGGTCTCTGAAGCTCCTCCAGAGAGCACTGCCTGCGTGTGACTGAGACTCTTTCAAACAGAACTAGATGAAGGAGGGAAACGCAACCCTCTGTTACACAGCAGCTCTTCTGGCACTGGTGGTCTGTGAAATCCATGCTGGTCAAGCAGTGCAAACTCATTCATTCAACCACTGCTTTTAGCAAAGGAGAAACCAACTCATAACAACAGCCTTTGCTAACAGTTATTAAAGCTCCCTGCTTGTATGAGAACAAGAAAGGGGCTAAGAAGGTGTAAACGGTAGCTGCCAGAAGCAAGATCAGAGACCAGTCAGTGGAAGCAGAACCAAATACCTCCAGGCAGCAAGTAGTGAACAACCTGGGAAAGAAACCTCATTTACAACGAGGTATACTGCCAGAAAAAATTAATCTCATTTATGTATTATTTATTACACAAGCAAAAGATACATCACAGACCCACTGCTAACAACAAAAATATTTAACTGGTCCTCAGCTGGGACAGTGCCAGGTATGGATTATACAGATAGCAAGAGACAACCTTCACTTAACAGAGCTAAAATGAACAGTATGGGGTGATGAGTAACTGTAGATGCCAAAGTTCCCAGTTAGAGAGGACTGGCATCAGAATTAAGAATTTCGATAAACTAGAAAAACATTAAAACCCCATATTTGTATTAAAAATCGGTAGAATACAAGCTTAACTTAAAACCTGCAAGTAACAGCAGTGAATTCACTGAATGGCAGAAATTTCTCTGGGATTATCTTCAATAAGTCAACCTCCGCCAAAAAAATCTATCCATGTGCTCCGTGTTGGATCAGCTTAGTAACCTAATAGAAAACTAATCCACACAAGCCCCGCGTGACTGGATTAAGTGTAACACAGAGCTGCATCCTGAGTGAACGACACCTTTCGCTGGTGCTGCACTCACCAGACTCCCCGCATCACCTCACTAGGACACGCCTTCCCAGCCCGGGACACTGCAGAGAGTAACAACCCACTGCGCTGCACTTCCTAGGGCTGTTTATTTGTATTCAGTGACCAATACCGCAGAGGGTACAAGCCTTTTTTTTTTTTTTTACCCTTCCCCCCCGCTTTTTTTTTGTTGAGCAGAGAGGATTGTGTTTCTTTAAACAGAATCATTGATATATGTTATCCATTAAAAAGTATTAAAAGCATTATTAAGTCCAACTTCCAAAATTTAAACCACACAAAGCTGCCTGTGCAGACCAGCACTTCCTTGCAGACTCCATCTCCTTGTCAATACATGCTCTGATAGAATCTTTAACTACTTTAAACAAACTTTTTTCATTAAGACTCCATCCTTATCCATCTTGCAAAACAAAACTGCTCCGAGTCCGAATCACTCTTTTCCATACAGAAAGCTATTCTACAGAAATCAGGAAGTGAACAGGAGAATCAAAATAAAAGAATTGGTTGTGTTTGTGGCAGCTGCAGGTTGTTTGGAAAAAAAAAACCAAACATATCCCTCCATCACAGAATTTCTATGGCGTATTGGGTAAATCATAGTAAACCAAACTTTTCATAAATACCAGCAACTACACAGCCCAAATATTTCTTGGTCCACAAACTCATACGTACAAATCTGATACGTAGAAGTGCCACAAGTAGCTACAATTAACATTTCAACATCTGAGCACTAGAGGGGCAGGGACTGCAATAATAGGAATGCTCCAGCCAGAACGTCCCCAGTCAGTGGGGACTTTTAACTGTCACAGGTCCATGTTTTACACGTCACACAGGTAGATGCTTTACTGTCAAGCTCTCAGGTACTTGTAGGAAAAAAATGCCATAAAATAGTTAAGAAAGCATTCAACATAAATCTGAAGAGTGAATTTTGAATAATGTGCAAACTTCCAGTGTAACGAGACAGATCTGTCAGGAGTGATGAAAGAACAGTCTATGCTGTGCAACTGTAGGCCAATAAATTAATTTTTAAATACATCACTTGGCCTCACCAGATGGCAACGTAACAAAACATCTGCATTTTTTCATATAAACTGAGTCTGCTTTATACTAGGATCTTTCTTTTTGTTGAAAGGAGCAAAACTTTTTACCTGTTGGATCGCTTGCAAGGAGATGGACTAGACTGACCCGAGGAGCTGGTACTCAGGGTGCTATCGGGACTGCTGAGAGAACACACGCGGTCAATGTTCAGGGTGTTCTGGCAGGCTTCACAGTCAAGGCTACCCTTACACCTACCACACAAAGAGAAAGTGACCAAACACACCATCTCTCATTCGTTCTTTCCATATCCCACTGACTTAGGTGTAATTACGGAATAAAAAGGGGTCAATTATTAGGAAACATCCTTTGAACATTAATTAATAATCCACTCCTCGTTTCCTTTTACACGCAAAACAGGCTTTACACCTTGTCAAGCTAAACATGCATTTTTTGAAGCCTATTAAATGAATAATTTTTTTCACTGAAACAATACTAAAACAAGTAGATAAAAGATGTTACTGCAACAGCTCAGAGCCTTGAAACCTTTGACAAAGTTCAGAATCAAAACACAAGTTCCTCCAGTTCAGAATCATTACCCGTACAAGTACAGTCGAACACGCGCTAAGCTTTTAAGCCCTCCTTTAAAGTGACACAGGCTGCTTTAACAGCCTTGTGAAATCAAACTCCTTCGGGGGACCATACTCAGGCATCTGCTTTTATACCCAAATGCACGTTTTTTCCTACTGATAGAGAAGTGTTTTCTACTCACGTGTATGCAATAGTAGCTACTGGATGCTACTGCTGGGATCGTAACATTGACTATACAAAACCAGAAAAGTAATCTTCAACAAATAAGTAGGGCATGACAGTAAAAAGTATGCTGCACCTAGAAGGAAATTTGGCTTTGAAAATGCCACAGATGAGCAAGGTAGACATTTGAAAGGATTTTTCACTTTCAAGTAATACACTGCAACAGAGTTAACGTCTTGGTGAATTGTCATTAGAAGGGCACTGCTTTCTTTTTTCAACTCTGATTCATCAAATACAGTAGCTACGCTAAGACAGTTGTACTGAAGTAACGCCTTAATAAAAGTAAACTTTGACTCTTACTCTCTCAGTGAGTGCGCTCGTCCTAAGTCATCTTCATCTGTGTCACTGCTGATGGTGATGACGCTGACGGCGGGGCTGGGGGAACTGGCAATGAAGATAGCCTGGCGCTGCTTGCTGGAGAGAGATGAATCGGGGGCCAGCCTGACCGGGGCCTCACAACAGTTACTTTCCTGTCCCTCTGAGTTATGATTGTCCTGTGCTTCTATACAACTTATTCTCTTTACAGCCTTCAGGTTAAGTATCTTTGGAGATATAAAGGCTGAGTTTTGGATATTGGTATTTTGTAACACATTGCTCCTGCAAAGAAAACACACCATTTCACATTTAGTGAATCTCTGCCAACAGTCCTGAAAACTGCACTATTCTCAACAAAACCGAAAAAAGCAACGTAGGCTAAAACACCAGGTTTCTAAACTAATACAAAGAAAAACATAAACAGTAAACACAGTCATAAATACTTGGCATAGATTATTTCATACATTAATAAAAAAAATAAATCCAGACTACCTAATATCCAAGACTGAAACTTGCCACAACACTGAATACAATAAATTGCAAATCCTATTTTCTTATAAAAAGGAAACAAAAACTCCATTCAGGCAAAAAAACCAACCAAACAAAACCTGGCCAGACTTCCTACAAAGATTCTCGCTGAAAACAAAAGCTGGCAGCCTCTGGATTAAATGCTGACTTAATGCAGGACTGCTGACATCGCCCTTTGTGACCCATGCTCCCCCCTTTACTGAGCTCCCCCTCCTTTGCAAACACTTTGTATGGCAGCGGGACGTGTTTTCTCCAGAAGGCAGCTGAAGTATTTTTGGCTAACGGTGGAAGAAAAGACTATTCCTAGGAACGCAGCCTCACGTGCATAAGCTTTGGAGTATCTCATCAGAGCTACCTCGATACATTCTTATACCTTCCCAAAGGCTCTAAAGACAACTCTGCTATCGTGACAGGCAAGTGCTAATCAACAGGAACTCAAAGCTCTTCCTATTGCAAGTATCTTTCCACCTAGACCGTATTACCAAAATTACACTGGAAACTCAGGGCAGGAAGGAGAAGTTTTCCCAGAAGCCCATTTAAGTACAACTGTCGCTAAGAAACACGCCA
>NW_010390179.1:51663-58375 GCF_000710305.1 Buceros rhinoceros silvestris | reverse complement strand
CCCCCTGTCTCCGGGCTGTCCCCCTCCCTGCTAACCCCCAGCCACAGGTACCCTGTCTTCGTAAGAAATACTCCACCAACCTGTTCGGACAGAGTTTGTTCCTCTTGGTAGCTGCAGGCTGAGGCCAGACCACATGTGCAATGCCCACGCTAATTGGCTGCGGGGCAGACAAGGTTATCTGATGGGTTAAAAGAGGCTGCGGTATCATCGAATTGTAATGGGTGCCCTGGGTAATCATCTTCCTGAGGACACGGAAAGGAGTTTTAAATTGCAAGTCATTTGGAACAGCATCCACAGATCCCATTAAATCAAAGCCATTAAGGAATCGCACAAACGTGTGTGGACTTACCCCCAGTCTCCAAGCCTCTGTGGGCCAGCCACAGGATCAGAGGTCAGAGATGCAGCGGGAGCTGCCACTGGCGCTA
This sequence comes from Buceros rhinoceros silvestris, assembly GCF_000710305.1. NCBI lineage: Eukaryota > Metazoa > Chordata > Aves > Bucerotiformes > Bucerotidae > Buceros > Buceros rhinoceros. The sequence goes on along the minus strand of NW_010390179.1, from coordinate 57,950 downwards.
CTTGCTGCCATGCAGGAACCAGTATTTGCTGGGTGTGATTCGACCACGTCTGTTGTGAAGCAGAGAGAATTTCATGACACAGGGAACGACCGAATTTACGTGAGCTGCTTGTAGTTCAGCACAAGACACAGAAGAACTGCGCAGGGCAAAAATATTTACTAACCAATAACAAAACAAATAGGATTTTTCTTTTAAAGTAAGCCAACCTGAGAAAGGATTCCTGCTCGAATCTGCAGGGGCTGGATTGCGTGGGCTTGAGTCACCAGCGGAACTGCATTATCCACCCTCAGGGAGAAACTGGTGGGTTTACTATGGTTTGTAGGAATTCCTATCAGGCAGAAAAACACACACTCAAGCCTTAAGCAAGAGACCAATCTTGCATATATTTTCTGAGCAAAATGCAAACATCAAGGATAACAACATTTCCCTGGGTTTATGTGTTTATGTTCTAACTCCATACTTCAGCCTTTCAAGCCAAAGAAATCAACCTCTAAAAAAATTTTGTGCTATTACTTTTCTGCCCAAATATTTGATGTTGTAATTTCCAGAAAGAACTGTCAAAAGCTACTTTTTGGAAACCGACTGCTAGAAAGCAGAATGACTTGGCAGAAGTTCTGCAAGGCTAAGCACTTACTCTTTATCACAGATTACATTAGAAATATTTGAAAGGAAACGGACGAAAGCAAGCAGAATGAATTTCAAAGTTTCTCCCAGCTGACTCCTGCACATCTCACACTCTGTATTTCCAGCCAGCTGAAACCCATTCCTCTTCACTTTTATAGCTGGCAATGCCCCTATTTCTTACCATCTCCTTTGTGGGTAAATATCTAAAGTTTTCTAAATATGCCATCAAATACTTGCAGTAGAATCCATAATCCTATTCCTCCCTCCATCAAAATAATGCAAACCGTAGCACTGTTGGAATACTTCCCCAAGACCATAACAGGAACAATACACCTCATGCTCTGCATGGATTTCATTATTGTCACAGGATGATGATGATTGTCACAGGTTGCTAACAGAGCTACAGCAGTGCTGCAATGCTTACTACTCGCAATGATTTTTGACATAATAATGTTCAACTAAAATGAAAGAGGGTAATTTTGCAACAGATATTGCAACAAAACAAAACTAGGAGAAAATACTGCCGAGACAAATGTATTAATTTCATCTTCGAACTGCACTTGGAGCCTTGTGCTTTAGTCAAAGATTAAGCAATGGGTGTTTGAAAGTAACTGCTAGAGAACTACTAAACTAAAGATTAGAAGTTAATCTTTATAGTGAAGGATAGAAGAAAATTGTCTGATGTAGTTCTTCCATGCCATAACACAATACTAAGTCATAACCATGCAGTCCAAAGCTCTTAATTTTGAAACGCTGTTGACTAATTTTTTCCATCTAGAACAGCAACATCTTAACTCTGCCAGAAGTAGCGAGATTTAGCACTTCAGAGATTCGATGGAGCAGCCAAGCACAGAACCCTTGAAGCAGTGCCAGATCCCATTAATATCCCCTTCCCCTGTGCCAGCAACTCAACTTGTCACTTATGTGATGAAAACATAGGTGTAAATGTAAATTAAATGTATTCCCTTCACTTAAGCTGTAGCAGAATTTAAATTTGGAAATTTATCACCATACTAAGAATACAGCATACAGATCACTGGTAAAGTAGTTGCCTGTACCGTTTCACTTTTTATAATCGCTTTATTCATCTGGGATTTAAATTATGGAATATGTCATTTTGTCAAGCACACGTGCAATTTAAATAATAAATCACTTGGCCACACTAAGCGCTCAGAAGCAAGTATGTTTGAAGCTATACACTTAGCTCATATGGTCCCTGCCACTCTGCACACTGAATACTCAGAGCTTTCATGACTTTCCAGAAGCCAAGATAGATGCAGCAGCCACAAATCACGTTACTGAGAGAGCCTGCCGTCCCTGTCTTTATCTAACGAGATAAAGACTTCCTGGGCTCTAAGTTTAGGTTAAAAGTGTTTTGTGGGTTTTTTTTTTTTTCCCCGGAGTGAATCTAGTGTGATTTCTAGAGCTCTGAAATGCAGAGGGAGAACTGAGGAGGAGTTTGAAATTCTTAAAAACCCCTGCTTCTTATGAACTCCATCATTTCAAGATCTGATTTCAACACGAAGCTGAACATCACCGAGACAGTCAAACTGCATCTCTGGAGATGAGGACTCTAATCAAGCTAACTTAATAAGCAAACAATAGAAGCTACCTTTCCCTCTCCATAAATGACTGTTACTAGGATAAGAAAGGCTGGTTTTCATCAGCTGCTCTCTGATCAGCCCATTAGAATCAGAAAAAATGAGTTTTGCTTGATGCGTTCTGAGATCTAAATGAGGTTTTAAAGACTCCTCAAGAAAATAAGACCTATGTTTCCGTGATGCAAATGCATTTGCGTCCTTCTAGAGATGCACGTGTCCATTTTGTTCTTTTCCACACTGCAAAAACACTTCCTAACATTTCCACCTTGCAGTCTTCCAAATCTTCCTGAGCACTGAACCCTCGGCCAACGTTTCTTTCAATAAATACAAAATTGTATGCTTAAATCGACCTCACCCTTTGTAACACAGGGGACTTCAGCCAAGCTGCCCCAAGCTCCTCCTCACAGCACGATGCAATAGAAATTCTCAAAGATTTAGTTGTGTGGGTTTCAGCCATCAGAAAGCTGTGGCAGTTCTATCGAGCTGTCCTGGTTCATCACAGCCGCAGGACAGTAAATGTGTCACTGTTCACATAGGGCAGCTACATGCCCCAGGTTTCCAGATGTTTTCTCAAACATTCTCTTGGAAGTCCAATACAGAAAACCTCAACTTTACTATCCAGACAGACTTATCCCAAGAGCTGTTACATTTCCTTAGCCTTATACTCAGGGAAGAACAAAGCAAAACAACCCACAGTGAAACCAACAAACAAACACCCAACACACGCAACCAAAAAAAAGAAGGTAAAAACCTGCGTCACCAAAAGATCCACCACAACACTGATATTCCCTTCATCTTCCTTGTTTCCTCTCAAAGTTTATTTCAGAATACTCTCCTCTCTTGCTTCAGCTTTCACGCTGTGGCCCTCTATGCTATCTAAGAGAAATATAGGTATTCATACGTGTGTGCGTGGTGTATGAAGGTGGGCTCCAGAATGCTTAAGTCATTTTCTGCAGATGCTGATTGCCTGTTTCTTTCAGAAAGGTGCAGTGTATCTGGATCTGACTCACACACTCATTTTTAAATGACATAATTGAGTTATTTTAAATATACAGGTTAAGTGGATATAATGGAAAACCCAAATGCTGCTAAGAGACAGTCACGCTCCGATCTTAGGATCTGTAACGATGACCGTTAAACATACCTTGAAGAGCTGGAGGACATATAATCAATGCCTGTTGGAAAACATCACTGCAACCGAAGTGAGCAGTTCCTGCCTGCAGCGGAATCCCCTGGTGCAGAACTGAACGGGCAGATGCGGTCAGTGCCTACAGGAACAGCGTCAACACAGACAGCATCGTAACTGCGCTTCCAAACTGCTCACACACTTGTATCATAAAAAATAACTTACAAAAATTAAAATGTCAACAAAATGCGAGATGAAGCGATCCCGTCCGGCCACTGGAGGGCATTACCGTACAGCAGAGCTCTGCCGCGGCCGCCCCTCTGCGACCGCTGGATTCCCAACCTTCCTTTCGGGAAACGCCACCAAAAAACGAGGGTCAAGACAGAAAAGTTTGTCGCTTAACAGATGCACTAAGTTATGAACTTAGAGACACTCCATTAACTGAATTTATAAAAAAAATAAATAATGAATAAATAAATATGGTTTTACCTGACTTCTTACCGGAGCGATTTTGGTAAAGCTCGCAGTCAGATTAGCTGCACCGCCTGAGGCAACTGGTCTCATAAGCGATGTTTTATTGCGATTGCTTAAGTCATACACATTTGATCTGCACTTGCAAATATCCATGATATGAAAACAGGACTTCACCCTATCAAAACCAGAAAATAAGTTCCTTTAATCAGAATTTCATGTTGCTAAATGTACAAAACAATTCCCCAAAACAACAATAAAATAGCTCAAAGCCCACGTTTCCCAATTTCACAGAATAGCATCACACACAGAAGCAGACATGAAAAAATTCTGCTATTACTATGTTCACGTCAAGCCTTTGTAATGTGTTTTTTAACAAGCAGGCATAAAAAATGGTAACTTAGAAATCTACTGCTCTGTTACTTTGCAGAAAAACCAGAGTTACTCAGTTCCGTTGACCAAGCAGACGTATCTAATATTGCAATCCCTCGAAAGAATTCTACGTCTTTACAAAAGTGATGAAAGCATTTTCTCTCCGATAGCAGAAGAAACAACAGTATTACATACGTGAATCACCACAGAGATCAAAAAAAAAAAAAAAAAATCCGTGTGTTACATACTGGTTGCTATGAGGAAAATCAAGGAGGTGCTTCATGGTAACAAAAGAATGGTTCAGGGTCTCAGCTGGAGTGATTCTTAAATCAGCATCGATAAGCAACATTTTCTTCAACAGACTGACAAATTCCCTCCTATCTGCCTTCTCTGCCAACAGGTCACTTCCTTCCAAGTCCATCACCATGTTCACCTGGCATTGAACAAAAGAGCCAGATAGAAGACATGCACGTTGTGTTCCCCCGCGCCAAAGACAAGCACCATTCTAACAGGACAAGTACCACAAGCAGTGACAAATGAAGATTATAAAAAACCCAAAGGGCTGACACAGCTACACGTTTTCCTCAGAGCAACACATGCAGAGACAAACGGTATGACCGAATAGACAATAAATAATATTCTGACAGTTGTTTGTCTCAAAACTAGTAAAATCTTTTCAAAATCACCACTCATTCCCACACATTCCTTCTGCAGAGAAAGAATACTCACGTGCACTATATCATCCAAACTGTTGAAAATATACTTTCTGGCCTCTTTAGACTTCATACCCGTCTCCGCCTCATGCTCTTCCAATGTCTCAAAAAAGAAAAGAACACTGAGTTTAGAAGTTGACAATAAAGGTCGCTTTTAATTACAAAAGAACTTCACATATTTTTTTGTCCTACAAAAAAGCCCCCAACCTGTTTTTTCAAAAAATAGTTAATATTTCTATTTTGTATGTTTGTATACCGCTTTGCTGACGACTTATTTCCGAAATCAAAACACAAAACCTACTAAATATCATGTCTGACTGACGGCAGTACTGGATTACAGTAGATGGTTTGTAAAGCACGCAGAAAGTGCTCAGAGCCTAGCAAAAAGCTGTTTCACTGAACTCCCTCCTGTGCTCACATTTTTATATACGACGGGTTTTCTATTACTTGTATTTTGCCCATTTCCTCAAACTCAGACCTTTAACTCCAAACAGGAGCAACATCAAATCACTGTAAAAAATAAACCCAGACTCTGCGCAGTGTCTTTTTGCTTTGTTTTTTCTTTTGTTATTTTTATACTTTTATTCCACATTTGGTGTAAGTATTTTAAATACTGAATCGTGAAACAAACAATTAAATCCTGGAGCACGAATGCAACTGCCCATCAGTGATTTACGAGCTGTTAAACTGTTCCTCCGTCACCACAGAGAGCAGCAGTAGGCTGGTGTTGCAAGAGGCAAGGCAGGACTGCGGAGCAAAACAATTTTTAACATGGAGATTACAGAAAAGTTTCCAAAGTTAACTTTTGTCAAAAACTGGGCGTTGGTTCACACACAACCCCCTTTCTTCCCCAAACCAGCATTTCGTCTGACACAAGAGAATTAACCTCTGCAAGGTAACGGCTTCTGGAAACGCAGGGGGCTGTTTGCACCAAGAACTGGCTTAGGTTCTCCGGGAGGGAGAAGCCAGATCTAAACTGTCACCTAATGACCAACTGCCTGACAAACCAGAATGCTGGAAGAGTCAGAGCATCCTTACGTAACCCGACGCGCAGCATTATGACAGGGCAGCGCCGGCCCAGCCGCTGGCCCAATGTGCGCCGGGGATTTACCAAGTTACTGTGGAAAGTTACACAGCTTGTCAGCTGTTTGTTAGTGCAGAAGACTTCTATCAACTCTAACTGCTTCCTGCTTCCCCGAGTTGGTGAAGCAATACAATTAAAAAAAAATTATATGTGTATATATATATTTGCATAGGAAACTAAACCTCTGCTTACGGCCAGCGTGCAGTGCTGCTGCTTAGAGAAGCAGGATGTGCAGATCATAAAAGTACGTTTTTTAATTTCACCTGCTTTCACTGCACGGCAGCTTTCAGCCAACA
>NW_010390179.1:18962-51556 GCF_000710305.1 Buceros rhinoceros silvestris | reverse complement strand
TCTGAAGGAAATGACTGTAACACGGTCATGTTGTTTCTTAATCTCCTTTTTCTGCTAGGAACTTCTGATCCCGAAGACGGTTTTGCAGAAATTTTGACAGAGCAGCTTGGGGCTCTGAGACAAATTCTTTAAAGTCAAGTGAAAGCTAGTAACTGAGCAAGAAGGAGACAAAATAAAGAAAATCCCAGAAACAGAAAACCACCTCATTTAGTGCCTCTGGAGATACGAGGCTTATTAACTGGAATTCTCCGCCTGGCAGCCGTGCCCAGGCTGCCGCCCAGCCTGGCGGCTGCAGCAGACCTGCCTGCGGCCAGCGCACCGGTTTGGGGGGACCGGAGAAATGGCAGGGATACAGCACGGGGACTGAGAAAAACCCCAGGAGATGCGGAAGGGAGCTAACAGTACTGTAGTGAATCTTGGCCTCTCTGCTCTCGGTGTCACAAAGTAATAAGCTGTCCTCTACTTTGTGTCACTGCTTACCTTTAATCTCCAACTAGAATATGGCGCATCCGTTTCTCTACAGAAAAATCTTGCAGTTTTCGTTCCCATGCTTAACAACTGCTCTCCTGGCAAACCTTGAGTTTGTGAAATGTAACGAATCTGAGGAAGAAAACAACAACCACCACGGGAAATAATTAACCTCTGGTTTCGAAAATCTGATTCACACAGCTAAAAACTTGTCATTTCATTTAAAATATGGAAAATTAATCATCCTCAGAGCACTGTAGTTTGACAACTACATCTTACCTAGGCGAGAAACCTAACACTGAGCCTTGGTGCTGCTCTCTGTCTCTAGGAGAAAGCCAGACAAACAAGCCTCTGAAGTGACCTATAAAAGCAAGCTTTCAAAATTGAGTCACAGAAATGAGGAGCTGGGGAGAGCGGCTGTCATTACGTCCTCAACCCTTTCAAATCCTAAATGTATTATTTTCATTCTAAACAGGAAAATTAAGAGTGCTTTGCTTGCGTATAGAAGTTTGATTTTTTTTTTTTGCATACTCCAGGTATACAACTTGATAAAAATCCTTCCTGTTTGCTGCCTCCAGTGTATCAGTCTTTGACGCATCGGACACACCTGCATTGCAAGGAAACATTCTGCTTGGAAAGGGAGCACGTGTAGGGCCTCCAGGCAGCCAAAGACCCTGTCCCTGTCTGAGGAAATCTGCTACGGAATGCGATGGGAATGGACTAGCGCTACACCTGGAACAGTCAGGTGCTCTTTTCCACTGAAATGATCAGCATGCATTTATTTTAAAAGATGATTTACTGCGCATTTTTCAAGGCTTCAGCAGAAATCTGTTGAAACAGTACGCAATGACGTGTCTTAACTACAGTGCGTGCAACGGTAGTTAACTCACTGTACAAGGGGGGAGCTATCCCAGAAGCAATACTACTTTAAAAATTAAAAAAACACCTTCAATAAAGATAAGCTGGAATAATAATGGGCAAAAATCGAAAACTGAGCTTGTGGCAGATCAGGATGGAAGGAGTACAGATTCCAGCAGCCAGGGCTGAGTGTCCAAGAGGAGTGAGGGCTGAGGGGTGTTGAGCAGGGTCCCATGCCACACGCCTCCACAGAGGTGCTGCTGGAGTGGCCAGTCCTGGAAAACGTGGAGCAGCCGGGAATAAGAGAGAATGGAAGAAAGGAAAAAATCCATAGGATTTTCACTGGAGAGCGGTGAAATACACCGAACCAGGAACTGGGAGATGCGAACATGAATTCAAAGGAAGACCGAGGACTTGAGAGCTAGGAGCACTGGAAAAGATGAAAACTGATGGGCAGTAGAGAGGAAAGGTACACATGAGCTTTGCTGAAAAATAAGTGACAGACCAAAGCGGGGAAGAACTAAACACAATGCTCCCCGCTTTCAGTATTTGGCAGGCTCCATAATTCCCTGCATCAGGGAGTAAAGAGAATCCCACTCCGACCAGAACTCTTTCTAGATCACTTACTTGTTTACTAAGCATATCATAAAGTCTTGCAAATTAGAGGGGAAAAAGACGATGCATTTATTCAAAAATCTAGCAGTTCAGCACCTGTGCCTGTTTGCAGCGAGTATTCAAGCTCAGGAACCACAGCTATTTTCCCCCGAGAAGTACAGCTGTTACTGGGTATAACCACCAGTGAACACAGGAACTGGGAGCCTGCCGGCTGCCACGTGCCAGGGGACAGGGGGAAACGCAGCACAAAGCCCTTGCCTGTTCGTTTGCTCGGTGACACGCACCATGTAGCAGGAGGAAAGGCGTTTCCTCGGGAGCCATCTCCTTCGGCTGCTGTGCTCACGCACACCGAGGAAAACCCTGAACTGCGTCTCTCCCCAGCAAGCTGCGCAGACCTGCTCGAGCACGATGACTGGGCTGACTAAAGAAAGGTAATTCCGGCCACTGCAGAGGAGGTCACAGCTCCTCTTCCACTGCAACTCCTCCGACAGGAAGGATCAAACAAGTTGCTAGACGAGTTATTAACTGATGCTTCCAGCAAAGCTGAATGATACGTCTGACTTTAACTAAATGTCTTTTAAGTTCTGTATTCACTTGTAAAGCAAACGGAAAACCTTATGGGCATGTTAATCTTATGATTACATTCCTTCCAAATTTCCACATTGTGCCAGAAAATTAAAGACTTCTCCCTCCTCAGTGTTTTAAATAGAAAATGTTCTACATCATTCACTCGGAACAACTTTTTTTTTTTTTTTCACTTCAGTTCACTAATGCCACTGGTGTCAGCAGCTCAAAACTCCAACAGAGCAAAGGCACAGCTTCAGCTTCAAACTTCACCTCTGCATATATACAGCTTTATTGTGACAGTTGATCCTCGCTCCTTGTGAAGGCTCTTAAATCTTTGAGCTGTGCTGGATTTGGAGAAAGCATCAGGAGGTATTCAGAAGGCAACTAATCCTGACACCTAACCAGACATGACTCCAGAGCCAGTCCTGTTCGTGGCAAGTGAAAGAGGTGACAGTGCAATGGTAACAGCTATAAACTTTGGCTTCCATCAGAAAAAGCAGCTCCAATACTATCATTTATTTTGCAAGGTAGGAAAAAAACCCTACAAATTGAACTTTAATTCAAAACAACAGCACAATATACAGTTTGGTCTAGAAACAGGATTTGTGTGTCTAGGACAATCAATAAGTTTCTATTAAAAACATTGAACAGATCTGAAGAAATACTGCTTAGCAGGGGATGTTATTAACATCTGAAATCCTGAATTTAATGATCTGAAATTCTTAAGTTGCAGAAAGTGTGCATATGCTTGTGAAATTTATTCTACTACCTGGTCATATTCCAGTGCTCCTGGGTACAGTGGCCATCCAAGAAACAGCTCTGCAATCACACACCCTAACGACCACATGTCTATGGCTTCACAAAACGGCAATCCCAGTATGATCTCTGGTGCTCTGCAAATCAAACACGGTTACTGAATTTTTTCCTTGGGGAAAAAAGGTCAATCAACAATCCAACATGACAGAAGAATCCCCAAAATCTGTTATTTGAAAACACAAGCTGCTGCTTCAATAAAATCATAACATCAGAAAGTGCATTCTTCTTTATCCAAATAATCAGTGATAAAATTTTGCAGCTCTGAGATGTTTTTTTCCTACAAGTATTAGGTTGCTACATGCATCAAAACGATTTTTATTCCTGAAAAACAGAATGTCACTGATTCAACGTTTTTGCCTTTCGTGAGTATGTCCCGAATGATTGTTCCACTCAGTGACATATGCCTGTAACTACATTCTAGACACAATACAGCCAATTATCTAAAAAAAAAAAAACCAACAAAACAAACCCCAAATAAAACCACAACACCCCACAACAAAAAAAACCAAAAAAACCCCAACCAAAAAGTTATCTGGAAATACACTTGCACGCTTCCCAACCGAACAGTACCCTTACAGCTGTTTAAAATATCAATTTAATTACATAACTGTAAATGCCTTAATGCACTCCAATCAGTTTGGTGTGATCAGTTTTTAAATCACCTACATGAAATCACTGCACTTGCTAAAGAGACCAGGTCTTATTTTTCACCTAAAACAAACGTGAATTACTTAACCAACAGCATTTGAATTCATTTCTGTACTCCAGAACCAGAAGAATTAGTATTGACATAGCTGCTAAAGGGGCTTTTAACAATTCTGTCCATGCGGAACAAAACTGACGTATTTCACAGATACCCACTTTAATTGTCTTTGTTCCCTCCCAGTTCATTCAAGCTGTTAACCAAAGGACAAAGATTTCAAACGTATCCTCATGCTAATACAGAAAGAGGGCTGGAGACAAAGTATTATTTAAAGCATCACACCATAAAGTGCTTTACTTTTAAAACAATCTGTTGTTAGCTTAACATGTCTCAGAACTGTAGGAAAGTGGTTAAAACTGAGCGGGCAATTCCCACTGCAGCTGGGCAGAACAATCGACTGACCAGGTAACGCCTCGGTGAGGAAACAGCCATCCTTCACCTGTGTAAAGCTTCAAACCCCTGAGGCTGCAGCACACGCTGGTGTATCGTTATGACATCCCACACACAAAACAGAACCTCTGACCACAGCAAATTCCCACATACCTCATTTATCTTCTCCTCTGACATTTACCTTTATCAAAACGTTAATTGACCAAAATGTAGGAGATTGGGAACAAATTCCTATTTTCACGCCACAGTGGGACAGAGAACCTATTTTGCAGTATGTAGTAAACCAAAAGCTGTAGCATCTCCATCCCTTTTCACAAGCAGTAGACAGAAACTTACGTAGACATACTCCAAGCTCCAAGGATGCACGTTCACCACTGGGGAAGGACTCCCAATGCTTTGCCCCATCCCTGACCAGTGAAACCACCTGGCTTCTGCTATGGAGAAAATCCAAGACTTCCCACAGATAAGGAAGTCTACAGAACAGGATATTCTATTAAATATTTATGCACTTTCCATTCATTCCAGTACTCAGTTCTTCCCATCTTGTCACAAACTGTTTCAGATGTGATTATATGAAGGATAAATCTTGTCACACTGGCAGCGAAACTGGAGAGGCTCAGTTTTCCACTGCCTTCAAAGATTTGATTACAATAAAATTCTAGGGATCAAAGTAATGTATTTTTGTAATGTGGGATCATGACACTACACAGCAAGTTTTAGCTAGTTTTGTAATCCAAGAAATAAATGTAATATATCTTGATGCTGCAAGACTAGAAATAGCCATAAGCCTTCAGCGGCTGGCTGGGTGCCAGCCCGCGTGCAGGTTGTCACAGATCTCTGTTAAAATACGCTTCCTTTTGCGGTATTATGTTACAGCCCTGAATAGGTAATGAATACACACACAGCCTATGGATATAGGGCCTTCAACAAATGCTTCTGCCAAAATAAGCTCTTTAAAACCTCTTACATTTACTCAACAGTTAGTATGTGCACCATGTCAAAATAGCCACGGGCGGGCAGTCTGTTTCTCGTCTCTGAGGGATAGGACTGCAAATAAGAGAAGGATAAGGGTAGATATGATGACCAAAATAAAGAACGTTTACTGCATTTCACAATACATAACCTGCAGTTTTCCATGGGTACCAAGTAGTTCTGCAATACTAACAGAAGTGCTAACAAGTCTAACAAAAAGGGATGTATTCAAGGGGAGGCAAGACTGCTCCTCACTTCCCAACACCTGGCCTGCCATCTGGGAAGGAAGAGGAAATAAACCTGCTCCCAAACAGCTCACTAGAGTACGGCAAACTAAAGAGGTTTTCAAGCTAGATTGAAGGGAGGAAGATGGAGAGCTGCTGCTCCACAGAAATGTCAAATGCGCTGTTTTTCAGGTACAAGGTCTCCTGCCATGGCCTCACAACGGTTCTTAAAATGGAGCAACTACAAAGTTACAAGAGAACTTGCACTGAGTTTGGTTATGTTTAGGCTGGGTTTAACCAGCTCAAATATTTTTGATACAGGAAAACAGTTTGTTAAGGGTATGCTTGAAAGCACCTTTTTTCACCCCCCCTTAAACTTCCAGTTAAAATCTGTATGGACAATTGGGAAGGAAAGGGTTGAAGAGGAGAGAGTCATTATTCCACTTGTTTTTTTTTTCAAGACTACACCTCAGCTCTTTTTCATGCAAGAAAACTTTTTTCAAACCAATTGGGAAGGAAAGGGTTGAAGAGGAGAGAGTCATTATTCCACTTGTTTTTTTTTTTCAAGACTACACTCAGCTCTTTTTTCATGCAAGAAATATTTTTTCAAACAGTTTAAAAGGAAGGTATTCCCTTTTGTAACTACAACCATAGACATTCAGTGGTAGGAACTCCAGATGTACCAACAGTCACCTCAACATCAGATTACACAAAAGACTCAAGAGTAGCTTGGTATCTACTGCAGAAGACAAGACACTCAGTACACCGGAAGCTACTGCAGTCCTCAACTCAGTAAATAGTATCTGTTTTCCCATACCGAGACATCAACAAGGAGAACACCAGAATTTTCTTAAAAATTTAGAAAAGTGAAATAATTCCTCAAGGAATGGTTAAAAACCTAAACGAACAAGCAAAAACTACATAAAAATCAAAACCTTGGCATAGTAGCAGAAAAATTCTTCCAAGCTTTACAGTGGGGGAGCAAGGAATAAAGAGCAAGAATTAGCCATATTAGAAAAAAAAAGTCATGAGAAAAACTGTAAGATGTCAAGCCATTTCAATCGATCACTATCTAGAAGTCTTTGGTCAGAAATCCAATTTAGAACCAAAGTTAAATGAAAAAGCTAAAACCCAACAGCTATTGTACATAATAACAACTGAAAAACAGCATAAACCAGAAAACCCAGCAAGTTCCTGGAACTGGTAACTTAATGAAGAACTGCTGAATGCACAAGTAATTTCTCAAATACGTTCCCACTGAAGGTCCTGTAACAATCGTAATGGACCCCCTCACATATCAAGGAAGTGAGATTAAACACCGAGCAATTTTTATTCCTATTTCTCTTCTGGCAGTATGAAAGGGTCAAGGTATCTACTGCCTCCTACACGCCATGGCTCTGTTTACTGACCATCAGGTTACCACTCCCCAGATGAGAAACGAGTATATAAATAGCCTTCCTCTCCTCATGTCTCCCACTCCTTTCAACACTTCCACGTGATTCCCCTCCAAATCAACTGCTCCTAGTTACTACCGTTGCTTGCGACAATGCCTAATACTTCATCCGCTCAGGATGCAGCCCACTGTCATCACTGCAACAAATACTTACGCAAAGAAGCCATCAAAAGGGGAGGATGTTTCTCTTTTTTATTCATGACTACCATTACTAGCATAACACAAGCATATCCTTTATGAAATAAATAACTAGATATGGGTTGTGAGATATGTATTTCTTCTTTCTAAAGGGTGGAGGTCTAAGAGACAGATCAGATGCAGTGAAGAAGTTAATGAGAGATGGTAATGGACATTCTAACAAGTAATCTCACCACAAGTCATTTTTTCCGACTACCGGTCTTCATTGCGCGTGTGGAGGACTGCAAACCTTTCTAAGAGATCTGCAAGAACACAGGAAAGACTCTAGGCTAGAGGGACCGAAATCAAGCTGGCAGCACTCAGAAAAAAATCCCACAGGCCGGTATCCTTCAATAAGCTGAAGGATGCAATGGGGACGAACCACATAATGACCAGATCTGTGGATGAAGACCAGTTGGTTCTCTAGTGCATTTGTGATGAGCTTCAGAAGGAATTTCAAACATGCAATTAGATCAACGCAATGACAAGCTGTAGAGCATATATAGTGTATAGTAAACCACAGTGAAAATTAACATACATTAGTCAGTCATTAATTACCCATAAGAATTAATAGGTACGAACCACATAATGACCAGATCTGTGGATGAAGACCAGTTGGTTCTCTAGTGCATTTGTGATGAGCTTCAGAAGGAATTTCAAACATGCAATTAGATCAACGCAATGACAAGCTGTAGAGCATATATAGTGTATAGTAAACCACAGTGAAAATTAACATACATTAGTCAGTCATTAATTACCCATAAGAATTAATAGGTCACAAATTAAGCAACTTTCCAATGAAAAAAATCTAGAAAACTTTACAGATTACTTGAGAAAAATATCTTACAATTGGGAGCAAAAATAATCAGGATATCAGTATTTAAAGGACAAAGACATATTGAAAATTACTATGCCTTATATAAAACTAGTGATATTCCCTCACCTTGAATAGTGTGTGTTCACTTTTGAATTCTGTGTTCAGTTTTGGTCACCCCCATCTGAAAAAGGATACAGCAAATAGAAAAGACGCAGAGAAGGACAATATAAATTAAAGACTTGAAGAGACTTCGGTACAAGAAGAAACCCTGGTTAGAACTATAATGCTTCAGGGAAGATTGAATGATCAGTAACATTACTCAAATTATATACAAAATAAGGGAAGAGAAGCAGCCAGGTGTTTCTAATGCCCTGCTTCATTACAGAAGACCAAGGAATTCCCCCACCCCCTTTGAGATTAAAGACTGATGGCAATATAAAGTTTGGGGGTTTTCAAGCCACAATAAAATTAAACTTTGAATCATGGGACACTGTTGAGGTAAAAAATTAAAGAGTATTTAAGAATGGATCAACAGAAAAAATATCCATAATGTCTCTAGATTTACAGGTTCTCATCAACACACAATAAAACAGCCGGCGGCTGTGTAGAGCTAGAAGAAACTTGCATCAGAAGACAGCGAAGTGCAACCTTCTGCTATAGCAAATTTTCTCCAGCGACAGAACACCAGAATACATAGCCCACAGATCTGATACCATACATCTTTCTCCTTTGCTACCTATTAAATTCGCTATTGTTGCATAAAGACAAGAGCTATGCAAGCAAATCCCTTGATCCAAACTAAAAAGTCTCTACAGAGACAGAACAATTTTTATTCACAATGCTATTTTGTTAGAATAAGAATTATGTCAATAGAATTTATAAAAGTCTTTAAAAAAGTCGTGTTACACAGAAGATGTTCACTTGAGTGTTCAGTTTTGGGTTTGTTTTTTTTTTAAGAACACTCTCGTAGTTGTGTTGTCTCTTACTTTTAAGCCCACTGAGATGTTGGAATACAGATGGGTAGGTCACGGGTTAACGTACATTTGGCCTTTGAAACGTAAGTATGGTACACCACGCCACACAGCCAGCTTTCCTCCCTGTCCTCCGGAAGGATTGCTGTGTAAAGCTGTAATGCAAAGCTGCATTATAGATTTATATTTGCAATCCTGGCTTTTCTTTTACAGTTTTCTAGTGTTCTTTTAACTCTGCTATGAGTAGGCATTAGAAAGCACATAACTAGCAAATTCGGATTGGGAAGGCGGGGTACGTGTGGATTTGTTTGGGGTTGTTTTTCTTTTAAACTCTAGTAAGATAAGAGGATTTAAACTGAAA
The DNA here is from genome assembly GCF_000710305.1 of Buceros rhinoceros silvestris. Classification (NCBI taxonomy): domain Eukaryota; kingdom Metazoa; phylum Chordata; class Aves; order Bucerotiformes; family Bucerotidae; genus Buceros; species Buceros rhinoceros. The sequence continues at coordinate 42,164 of NW_010390179.1, read as the reverse complement.
GCAAAATTTTAAGTGCTCAGAAACAAACTCTGGAAGCATTAGTTAAGTGGGATACGGGCATCTGTGTCTTTAAGGCAGCAGCAAAGCGTCAAAAATACTGCTCTGCAGCTTCGGGCTGTATCACCATATATCACAAAACGCCAGGAGAACAAATATGTTGAAGAAGCTATGAGAAGCCATCCCCTCATTCATAATTTCATAGTTTGGAGGAACGTGGTGCACTACCACACCCGCACGTGGCAAATGATAGTGGAAACAGGAGGAAATGAGTCGCAGTATCTCCTGAAAACTTCTAAGGCCACGATATTGCTGTGGCGGTGTCCACGGCACTGCACAAAAGGAGTTCTCATTTCCCGGTAGAAAAACCTTCATTTTAGCAGAACAAAACCTTTTCACAGAAATATGCTGTGTTCAATGGCTAGAAAAGACCTACTTAACATCACAGCCTTGCCCCGTTATCTCTAACACGCAAGACTGGCACGCGGCGGCCCGTTTAACTTTGCACCCTGGTCTGACCTTGAGGAGGCGGGATTTAAAAACCTCCTATCGAGAGTAGCCCAAAACCAAAGCTTCATACAGAAAGAAGCATCACTGCAAAAAGAGTTAATGGAAACACGGGGCTCACAACTGAAGGGGGAGGAAAAAAAAGACAAGAAATCAAACCACACAAATTACAAATAAACCTTACGCAATTTCATCAGTTATAACAAAATTACGAGCAAACTATCCTAGTGCTCTTTCCTGATACTGAAAAATAATTTTGTTTTGAAAGAACCACCACAAATTAACCTAATACACTTTCTCCTACCACTTATGATAACAAGATAATAAATATTTTACTATTCTCAGCTGAAAAATCAAAAAGCAATAATAAAAGTGATTTCAACAGATTCTTTTCCACTTATTCACTAGTGAAATGAGATATTGATTTTAATACAACCAGAAAATGTTTATGCTTCTGCCATTCCATGATTTTGTTTTGACTCAGAGACTGCAACTTACCAAGTGATTTATTTATGTACTTGCTATGCTAAGCAGTTTAATTACATGAAAATTAAGTGATATAAATACTAATGTAGCAATATAATGAAGAAAACTGTGTACAGAGAAACTCTTCAGATGCTTTATTGGTAAATGAAGTCTGCAATTTAATGCATTTTATTTACATTCTGGATAGCAAAGCGTCAATATTCAAAGCATCAAACGAGGTTAGTCACCAATGACTGAATTCTGACAACATCCTTTGCGTGCCTGTATGCTTTACTCCTGCCTGTGAAACCACCTTTCAGTGCTCTGTCCGTGAAAGAGGCAAGGGCTGCAAGAGATGGGGCACAAAGGTTGCCCCTGCCCTCCCCTGCAGCGGGGAGCGTGCTCTGCTGAACGCCGCGCCCCGCTCCTACCGACAGCGTCCAGGCGCTGCCTAAGGCGCACGCTTCGGACGGCACACCAGATCCACCCGTGACACGGAACTCCCTCCTGGCACAGGTGACCTTCCCCATCTCCTGCCTTCCTACGGACCACACAGTTGTGTGTGCAGCCTCCCAGAGCCCGCCCCGCAGTACAGCACATGGGTGCTGCAGGTGTGCGTGCACACACACACAGACACGCACAGGGATGTCCAAAGGCTTGTTCTGCACATCTCTTACGACAAAGACCTAGACAGCTGTTCTTCTGCAGTTCTGCAAGTAGGGACACTAACTTCCCAAGCTGCAATACGTTTTTTGGGTTGTTGTCATTGGGGCAGGGAGGAAGGAGGGATGGCAAGGGAAAAGAAGCAACATCCAGAAAATTAGAACATCCAAAATCTTATGCCTAAAATGTGCAGTTTATTTTTAAAGACTACCCAGCTTCAAGTCTTCTTGTTTGGAATCCAGATAGAAGCTAGAGCAAGCACAGGCGACTGCAAAGACCACGCAGTAGGGCAGTTGGCAACCATAAACTGTCCTCCACCCGAGGACAGCGAGCGAGCAGACGCCCTTGAGTTGAGGATCAAACACCAGCAACAATGTGCAGCTCTGAACAAGCATAAGAGAAAAATGAGAACAGCTCGGTGTGGGAGATTGAGATGCCAGATCTTAATTCCCCCCACGCTTCGCTTTGTTATTGTCGATTTTGTGGGAATATCGACTTGTAAATGTAAGGGTCTGCATGGACATGCAGTGCCCAAACACACCAGCTGAAGAACAGGTCGGGAGTCTCTGAAGACGAACAAGATGCACAGCAGTATTTGCTTGCAGCGTCCTTGTCGAGGATAACAAGACCTTGTAAGCCAGTTTTGTGTGAAGGCTTCTCGTGCTTTCACCCTGATGACGACAGTCCTACATCCGGACTGAGGGTAGAAAGTCATGGTGGTCCTAAAGAAGCAAGCAGCCTGATTCCACCCTAAAAACTCTGCCAAGGGACTTCCAGTAGACACAAGGCAATGAAAAGAGCTATCAGTTTCTGATTTGACTGATTAGCATGAAAGTCTCATTTATTTATATTTAAATGAATTCTAGCTTTGGCATAGTTCAGATAAAATACCAAAGAACGCAAGGATATGGCTCTAACTTCAAGAATCATGTGTTAACTTAATATTAACTAGCTATATATATATATTAAAAAACACCAAAGAAACAATACCAAAGGAAATATACCCTAAAGGCACAAAGGAAAACCAAGCTGCAGCAACACTTACAAAAGAGGTTGCCCTCCAACACAGCACACCACCACATCTGCCCGCTGCAGGTCTGCAGTCAGCCCCAAGAGCTCAATAAATCCCAGAACTACCTGAAATCACTTTTTACATATATCTGTTGCACAACAGTTCTTTGGGCACACGTACTGCAGCGGAATTGAACGCACCACAGAGATACCCGGGGAGGCAAGAAAACCTGCTCACAAACTCGTACCTCGTGAAAAGATTTGGTTTTCCCCTGCTGATGTGCGCTCATCTGGATGATGCGGTGATACTATGATGAAATTTTGCCAACTCAAATTGGTAATTTTTTACTTAAAATTACTTTGTCTGAATTATAGAAAGCTCAAAAATAACATGATTGTTCCTGTACAGGTAGAGCAAAGTCATGTCAGTCACCTCAGCCCTCCAGATCATTCTGTACTCACACAAACTAGTATGTTTATCCTATTTACCTTCCTGATAATGTTCCACATAGTATTGGAATAAGGTCTTCACAGACTGAAGGTTGCTGCCCATAACACAATTCTGCCCACAAAGAAAAAATATGCCAGAGGAAAAAAAAAAAAAAAAAATCAGTATTTTCATTACAGAAAATGTATGTAGTGATATTGGATTATAAAGACACTGTCAAATAAAAATCAAACACTGACAACGTGATATCAGGATAAATAGAGACAGCAGGTGTTAAAAAGCTTTTTCATTTGAAAAAAGATAAACAAGATGAAAACTCATAGGAGAAATTAATGTTTAAAAATAATCACATTGGATTAACAGTGACATTTGATCACTTGAAGTCCAAATATTCAAAGCACGCACAATTAAAAAAAAAAAGAGTGTCTAGCAAAAAGTCAAGTACTGATGCCAGAGCTCCACACAAAAGATTCATGTCCTGTTCACCAAATAAATGAAGTTCCAGAATCTATTTCACTTTGGATACTCCCCTATATAAAGTATTATCTAGTCACTTAACAGCTATGTCAGCTGCTAATTGGAAAAAAGAAAAAAAAACAAAAAAACCCAGAACAACCTAATCAGAAACACTACAAGAAAGTTATGGCAGAAAACCTACAGAGCAGCAACTGGGGCAGGAGGGTTAACATACACGAAATTAAATCTGCTTTCTGAAGGTAACACTAGTAGAGACTTTCTGGTCAATAAAATTATTTTTAAACACAAGTTTGAAATCTGCTATGAGATTTCACACCCAACAAATAAGGCTGGCGCAATGTTTTATTGGGATCTGTCGCTTCCAGACAACAGCGCAGAAGAATACGCCCGATGCAGAGTATGCACCGATGCTCAATCACCTCAGCTATGATTTGTGTACTGCTAGAGTATTTTCTGACGCCCTGCCAAGTGAGCTGACTGGCTGACCCGGGGTACTTTCCCCATACAGATGTCTCCGATTAGATCCTGGGGTAAATACGACACCAGCAGAACCAGCCACATCCTTACCCCGGTTCGCGATCCAACGAACATAATGATGGGGGAATACTGACAAGCCTAAGCTTCAGGGCACTGTGGAAAATCACCTGTCAATGATCAGACAAAACTAAGAAATTACATTAGAAACTCTGAAAGGTTATTCTTTTCCTCCCTGATGAATTAAACCTCTGGGCTGCTGGTGAGGAAAACTACATGCGTCTATTTTGGTAGGCTAGACTGTAAGACCTGAGCCTTCCAGAATGTCACATCACCTGCTTGCCACTGCACTGCAGGCTGCTGAAAGAATCCTTGTGCAACAGTCCCTTCACATGTTTCGTCCCAGCCTTGAACCCTGTCAGTATCAGTCTGCTGGTTTTCATCCTTTTTGTTCTCCTTAGATTTTTTTTTTCCTCTCTGCTTTTTTTCTATTTTTCCTTCCCTGGTATCCCATTTTAGTTTATCTGTCCTTTCCTCTTGAAAGGAGAGCCTGCCTATTCTTAGACAAGTTTCAGATCCTAAAATAAACTGCTTAGCTATGTATCTATTACATCCAGATTGATGTCATATCAGACCCTGACACCATGCTGCAACAGGAATGCGACCACAGCACAGAACCCCAGCCCCTCCGCACGCTCTGCTTCGCAAAGGTTTTCAAAGCATCATTACATACCAAAATGTAACACCCTCTACCCAAACACTAAAACATAGGGAAGGGTTTTTTCCATTTATTCTTCTCACTACATAAATGTTGATACAATTTTTAAAACAGTTCTTGCCTGGTATCTAACACTAAAAACCAGACCCTCTACCGCCACGCTAAAGGGGAGGGAAATCAGGGTAACCAGATCACACTAGGAATTTGTTTTAATCCAGCAGAATGTTATAACTTTGCTGTTAGGGCAAAAAAGTTAAAAACAGCGCAGTTTAAAGAAAAGATAAAATAATGGAATCTAGATAGTAAGTGGCTAATAACAGCTGTCTTTCATCCAAGCAAACCCTTTGAGTCCACTTAAGGGCACTAATAATTGTGAGCAGTTCATTATTTATGGCTAAAAACTTCATCCTGCTCCAAAAACAGCCAGCCACTCACGTTCGGAAAAGGCACACTTGGTGACAACATGAGCAGAAGCAGCAAGGATCAGATCGACAGGGACCTTTCCCCTCATCTACAGAAGCGCTGCAGCACACCGACTGCTCCGTGACTTGAGCTGCTGTTGTGTAACAATCTCTGTCTCCAAGGGAAAAAGGAAAAATAAGTTGTCTTCCGCGCCCACGCTGCTCGATGTACAGAGAAAACATTACACAGAGTTTCGCAAGACACTGCTGGCAAAGCGGGAGGAGCAGTAAACATTTCCTGAACTTTAATAACAGCAGTGGTTATTTCAAGAACACAACCATCCTTCCATTTCAGCTATCAAAAAAAGTGTTCGTATAGCACCAGTAAAGGTTGCGAAGCACTCCCAAATCCAGCCTAAACTGAGAATTGACATATACCCCACGCAATAATCCACACTCCCTCTGAGCACCGTACTGTGTCAGGGAGATTTTCTTGTTTCAACTTTCAAATGACTTGCATCAAAATGCAAAACCCAAATGTGCCAACTAAACGTTTATTCAAAATGCCAACAACCATCAAAACCTACAAACCGACAGCCACTGGGAAGTCTGACTGGTCTGCATGGGAGATAACCTTTGGCCAAGCCCTGCACACTGCCCTAAAGGCTAACGTATTACGAGACTCTGCACAGTACGATATCCTGCTGGGAGCTCCTGCTCTTTGGAAAGACAAAAGCTAAAGTTCAGTTAAGAAATCTCCTCTAAAAAGGTATCTCTGAATTCCTTGGAGCTGTGAAGAAGTCACACTCGTTTTATTTCCAGCATATATGAATTCCCATGGGGGGGGGGCGGAAATCCTCCAATCAAAGCATTACCTTTTCTTATTCCCAGGCACTATCTTTAGGTTATGCTGTCATACCACAAACGGGCAAGACTGACTTTCAAAAGCCAGCCCTGTATTATGTCATTGCTTTTCCGCAAGGGTCCCAGCACTGGCCTTGCTGTGCCTTCCCTAACAGAGCGACTAACTCCTTCCGAGCCAAGTTCATTAAGCTTTCTGGGATTTTTACATTGTCCTTTTCACTTGCAGGAAGATGTCAACCTAACGATGTAAGTGTAACCTGCGTACGTTCCAGCTGGCAGAGAACAAGTGAAACCGCAGCCCGGCTCCCAGCAGCAGCCCACCACGGCTCTGTTCCAGCAACACCCCGAGTCTGCCCCCTGCAACCTGAACAGCCCCCCACTTCCACCTGCGGGGGAAGGCGTTTCGGTTTTCTTCTCTATTCAGAAAGTTTCTGTAGTTCCTTTTGGTCACTGGCATTGGCCAAAGAGTATAGGGGAAATCAGAGAGCATCATTACCACCAGCTCAGCGGGATTTTTGTCCAACAGGAACTTCTCCCAAGTCAGTTTGTCCGAACATTATGAAACCTTGATTTTAAGATTGACGGCAGTAAAGACTCAACTTTTTATTGAATAGACATGAAAAAGACATTATCGTATCCATGAATACAGTAGCATAAACTATCACAAGCAGAACAATACACTAAAGGCGTCCCTGGCAGTAATCCTGCTACCAAAACAGACCCACCAATTTGTCTGAATTACCCAGGAAGAACGGCTGTCAACCGGCCTTGAAAAGGCTCTGTAAACAACAGACACAGTAATGACGCTGCAGGGACACCAGCAGCAAAATTATCCAGTATCAAACAATGGCCAAAATGCTCGAATTCTTGAAGCTTTATACAGAATTAACCTCTGGAGAATAGTTAGAAACAAGAACAGCATCAGATCTACATCAAGATCAAAACAGAAGAGACTTAGAGGCCAGTAACATAACCTTATGAGGAAGAGAGTCCATCAGGGCATAATGATAGATAAGAACATCTTCATCAGCGATTTCAGAACTAGAGTAGATGACAGTGACAAATACTTTTTTGCCCTTAGACAAATCAGTTCTTACTACGATTCAAGATTACAGATTTTTTTAAATATATAACCAAAAATAACTGTGAAAGACACAAACCCCAGCAGATATTAAAACAATCCCAAAAGCTGCATTTTTGATGGAAATTTTAATCTGAAGATAGAAATCACTGTAGTCTACAAGAAGTATGTCAATTATTTATCAAGTCTTGGTACGGTACTGTGAATACCTGAAAACAAAAAGCTGCTTCGGTGAAGTACCAAGGAGGGAGATCTAGACACCTCAAGAACTGCCTTCTGGGGGGGGAAAAAAAAAAAAAAAAAAAAAAAAAAAAAAAAAAAAAAAAAAAAAAAAAAAAAAAAAAAAAAAAGGCAAAACGGTCTCATTCCAAACAGAGACCATCACATCCTGCTACCATTTTACACCAGCCAAGGCCAGTCCACGTAATACCACGGCACACACAGCAATCACAGAGCAATAAAGTGCATTACGCCTGTTTTGCCCCACAGGTGGTGACAATCCCCTAGAGTAAGCGATCATGTACATTTTTGCAAGTTATAACCGTAACAGTGGAGCGTATTTATGAACCTGCTGCAGTTAAACCTGATGTAAACAGGTCACGTATAATTTATAAAACTACAGCTGTGAAGGTTTCTCAAAGATGCCAGACTTATTTCTAAACCTTTTTTATTCTTTCAGAAGTGACAAAAACCGACTCGCTATCAACTGCGTATCCCTGATTTCCGTTCCAGCTCGCACGCAGCCCGTATGAACTGCGGCAGATGACTGGCTGCAATCACTTGCTCCCGTTATCTTTCCAATGTCCAAGCAGCACGGTGAGCTATCAGGAACACTAACCAATCAACCTAACAAGCACCTCCAGATTTTATCTGCCAAGGTCAAGGGGAGGCAGTGTTCAAATTGGGTTGATTAGTTTCATCAAGGAAAAAAGAAACAAACCAAAAAACCTCACAGTCATCTGAAAACATCTGAAAACATCTGAAACAAAAAGGTTGAGCTCAAATGTTTTATGTCAGAAGGTTTAAAGACTCTGTAGCAGCATCTTTTAATACAGAACGGCATGACAATCTGAACACGGCACGCTGTTACCAGCTCGACCAACTTCAAGAGAGCTACCGAAAACAGGCTTTGTTCTACAGAATAAGCACATACCTCACTGTGTTGGGTATTTCTTATCCCCCACTGGTGCCAGTATACCCACTGAAATGAGAGACAAGTGAAATCATAGTTTGTTTCACTGTTCAGCATAGAAAAAACAAAGTATGTTAAAAAATCTATGAACTGACAGATTGAAGTCAAAATAGGAGCTACCCGAAGTCAGTCATCACGTGTTTAACCAGCTATCTTCTTCCTTCCAGTTGATTTGAACCGTTCCTTAACTGACAAACCACTGCCCATCCCCCCAGGAGGGGAAGGGGGCAGGAGCTGAACTGCATCTACGGTGAAAACTGACCTCCGGGAACACCTACCTGTTCCTGATAAGGCAGGTAAAGTATAAAGCACTGGCTTCATAGACTTCTCCTAATCGTGTGCCTCACCGCAAGCTTGCTACGATTTAAAAAGTGGTGTATAAATGCAAGTGTAATTACAATTGCCATAACATTTGGTATTTTCTAAGTAGTAAACAGGAACGGGCAAAAACTAGCTGATGAAATCAATACTTATACATATCAACACAGCTTTAAATAAGAATGTCCTGATATAAATACCATCCACATAGCAGCTGCATGTGCTACTACTTCAGTAAGGAGTTACTGCTGTGTCATAACCATGTCAAAAAAAAGAAATCACAAAATATCGAGGCAACGTTTACAAGTTGCACATTACTTTAAAGGTGATTATTTAGCTAGAACACATGACTCGTATTTCCCTATGAAAGGCTCCCTACTTAACTGGATTAACACACTATTGATAGCTAAATTCCACTGCCGGAGGCTACTGTCAAGTCATCATTTCCAGAACAAACCTACAAGCTATTTTCTTTATCCTGTGTGCGACTATTACAACAAGCTCATCATGAATTTGCTCCCAAAGTGCCCTAAAAAAAAAAAACCCTGCTGCAAAGAACATTCAAGAGATGCATGACACAGAATTACCTGTTCTAATGAAATTAGACTGTACATCAGTCACAGGTTGGAAGGCTAAATACATTTTGCAGCCAACCAAGAAATTAACACCTAATTTTTCAATATTGGGGTTTTTGAGTTTAAAGACGATTCAATTTTGATGCTGCGAAAATTGACTATCGCCTAGAACTCAATTCCCAGATGTTTCCTAGGGAAAGCAAATGGAGCTCTGCGTTCTCAGCAAGCACATCTCGTGAAAACGTTCCTCAAAAGCCACACAGATATGTACACCCACTTTCTCCACTCATTTCTTAACACACACACGGTAAGGGGGAGATTTATTCATACACAAAGAGGTTAGCTAGGAGAGAACAGAAGCAACCCGCCTCAGAGTAACACTTCTTGCACAAACATACATTCAGGGCAACGCTACTGGCAAACAGGTCCTGTCCTGCGCTGCGCCCCTCTGCAGAGCCCTCCCTCGCCCTTCCATTTCCGAGGGATGGTAACGCAGAGGTAGGGACAGGAAGGGGAACTCCTGACCCCTCCATTTTCACGCCATCACCACGAGCCATGTCGATACAAGCACGGCCCTCTTTTTTTTGTTATCTCATTCCCATTTGTGGAATCTAATTAAAATCAGAAAGAAGCGAAGTGGAGTCCTAGCTTGTTCCTACAGTGCTTCACAGAGAGTACAGTAAATTTTAAAGTTCGGTTTAGTAACAGAAACAACAAAAACAATTAGTAACAACAACAACAAAAACAAAAAGAAACAACAACAACAAAAACAAAAAGAAACAACAACAACAAAAACAAAAAGAAACAACAACAACAAAAACAAAAGAAACAAAAAAACCAAACCCACAACCGCTTCCAAACTGTGGAATCTCGAAGTCTAACTTCCTTCCTCCTCTCCAGCAACACACTTTGCTTAGTAACGCTGGGCACACAGGCCCTCCTAATGAGGGGCCCCAACATGCCCTTACGAAGGGCCAAAGGGGAACAACCCAAAAGGTTAAAGTACACAAGGAACTCAATCCAAAGAAAACATTTTCGCTGGGGACAGGACAGGCTGATGTGTGTCTGCAGACAAAGGACTTGGAAAACAAACTACAGTTCCCTCATTCTGTACCAGCAAAAACTATGACCCTACCGTACTGCAACTGAGCTGCTTGGAAAATTTCACGAGAACATCTTTCCAACACAATTACGCCATTTCCTGGGCGCGTGCCTCGTTCAGCACCGCCAGCAGCCAGCGATCACTTTTCAAAGCATTGGTCACTCATGCAACCAGAGCAGCTCCTCACCAGGGTCTCTTTGTACAATTCATACAAAATCTACTTCATAAAACATAACTGCACTTGGAACCCCACCGCAGAAGTAGGTCTTTAAAAAACATAAGGCAACAAAAAACTGCCTCTAATGTGCTGTGGACACAAAAGGTCCAACCTAAGGAAGCAAACGAGCTCCAACACCAGCAGCCAGGAGAACATACAGGGATCTACCAACAGCAATGTACCTCCCCTGCTGCTTCGGCTCTGCTTAGGCTTTTGCTGCCGTTCACCACCAGAGACTGGATACTGACTGGATCTTTGAGATGGTTTCATATGCTTCAGAGCGTTACTAGAGACTCACGGGTATTCTGCAGCCCTTTGCCTCACCCCGCCACTCACCGAACGGGTTACATCTGATACAGAAGAAATAGTGAGGTTAAGCAAAGAATCTCCCTTTACAAACAAAAGGATACTGTTCTGACATCCAGGTCGACTTGAAACACACTGGCTGTTTCACAGGAATGTGTGTCTAATAGTTGTTTTTATTTTTGTAAATTATGTCAAAAAAAACATAGCCCCAAGCATGCATTTGTCAGTTGCATAAATTCCACAAGTCGGGTTTCAAGGCATGACAAAGGTTTCACATTTTTCTTAGGCAAGTCACACCTGAGCCCAGTGAAGAAAAAAAAAAAAGATGACTACAGCTACTGAAAAAAAAAAATCCCCAACATTGGAAATTCTGTTCAACTGTAAATGAAAAGTACAAAACCTAAAGGATTTTCTTTAAAATCCAGTTTAAATTAAAAGTTTCAAAAAGAGACTATGTTTAACCACATCACAGATTAATACCCAGGGAAATGGGGATTAATCCTTTTCAGCTACCAGTTCTTTAGTAACATGGAACGGTCCATTCAATGCAAGAAAAAAAAAAAAGCTGTTAATAGAGTAACTAACACACAACAAATTTAGGAAGGAAAAAAAAGATATTTTGCCTTGCAAAAGACAATATTCTTAGTTGTACACAGTGTCTTTGCAACAGTTCCCTTTGCATTCCTATCTCTTCTGCACACTAAAAATGCTACCACGCCACATCGCCTTGAGCCGGCAAGGAGCGTGGGAAGGGTCCAGTTGCGTAAGATGTTCTTAAGGCAGCAAAGCTGGCTACTTAACTGAAGATACTTAAACACTCAAAATAATTACACAGATTAGCCCGCGACTCTCAGCCCGGAGAGCTGCCTACCTGGAGCGCAACAATTTGCTGCCCAAACACACCCTCCCCATGTGCGTTCTGCGTTAGGGCTCCGCACCCCAAGGGCTGCTGCTGGGAAACGCTGAGCCTTGCGTGTCTACCCGGTGCACCATGAGGCAGAACAGGACTCACCACTACTCCCAGTACACCTGCACGCTTCCAAGTGATGGAGGGGATCGTCAGCCACAGAACTAGCCAAGGTATAACATTAAGGTAAATATGTCCCCCTCAAAAAGGTTAATTTAAAAGCATAAAGTATTTTTCCTTCAGAGCAGAACAGCGGGAACTTGAACTCGTAAGGCCACCCAGCAGTGCTGATAACCCTCAGGAGGCATCTGCTCGAGGTGCTGCGGTTAACGGACAGTGCCTAGCGGAAATACGTGAAGAATGCCACATGGCAGTCCTTCAGACGTCAAGCACCAGCGTGCTTTTTAAATCAATATGGGCTGATTTTAATTTTTCAGATACTTTCTCATAGGCTCAGACCTACAGAAGTTTGGCACAAAATACTATATACTGGTTAAAGCAAGTAAGACATATTTGTTTCCATAAGGTAGGGTAAAAAAATCCCAAACCACGTAAGAGAAGAAAAATTAAATACAGCAATGCATGGCTCTGGGAAGGCAGTCCTGCAGGTCCAGGTATACACGGTTATCCTGATGTGATTCTGAGCATGTACTCTCTTCTTATTCCCCAATACACTTTTTTTTATTATTATTTGGGGGGGGGGGGGGGGCCTTGTACTGTGGTGTGGTAAGGATGCTATCATGAGAAGGAGATTCAAGATGATCCTGTTAGTGGCTAATTTTTTTTTTTTTGTGGGGGGGGGGGGGGGGAGTCTTTTGCGTTTGAGAGCATGGGGGTCTTCGGTTGGTTGGAAGATTTTTTTGTTTGGATTTTTGTTTGCGTTAGGGGTGGTTTATGGGTGTTTTGTCTCATTTTTTTTAAATAAAGTTCCCTGCCCTGTCTGCATAATTTTTGATTCTTCTTGCAGTGGCAGTGCCAGTGACGAGAAGCAAGCCTTGAGCAATGAGCCGGAGAAAGAACTAAGGACACAGGCTCTTAGCAAACATCAGGAAACTGTTTCCACTTGAGAAGTCCGGAAGCTTTTCACACATTTCTCTGCAGGTGTTTGCACCAGATTCTGCTGAAGGAGAGGATCTCCTGTCACGCCACACAAATGTGAACAAGCTTATGAACAACCAGCTTATGGACTTAATCACACTTTGTTGTTACTGGTTTTTCAGATTTGCACTACTGCTCTCCCCAGAGAAGAGGGAACAACCCCAGATCTCTATTTTGCAGTGCAAGGGTAACAAGAGTATCGTTTAGCAAGTCCAGAGCTACGACTAGCCACATGGCTACTGCAAAACAGCAAGAATTACAAGCAGCTTCTTCCTTTTCGCCCTGCAGGAATCACTGGTTTCAATCTTCCCTCTGCCTTGCAGCTTCTGTTCCTACTGCTGGTACTGGCACCTTTGGGGCTTTCATCTGCTGTTGGATGTGAAGTACTAGAAAGTTTTGGTGGTATCGGGACAAACACACACTTACGCACATAAAGACGTTGGCCAAAAAAGCTCAGTAGTCAGCTCTGAAGTTTTTCCAAAAATCCCCACTAGATCAAGGAATCTTTAAGAGGAACTACAGTCTTGTGCAGAAGAAAAGCAAAGCTACTTCACCATAAGAACCGAAGAACGAATCCACTCCGATGACCACCATTAAGCTGCCCTTGAACTACAGAACGGTTGTATTTCTGATTTGTGAATGCACACTAGCCTGTGTACGGCCTTTCGCTCCTGCCTCACCTCCAACCCCCTCAGTCAGCTGCTCGACAAAATGGTCAGTTTGTCTCAGAAAAGAGAAAGCTCTTAAGGCACAGCCCCAGAAAAAAACTAAATTAAGGGAAGAATGTTTGAAAACGCCTTTACAAACTTCTGAAGCAAAGCAGGTATCAAGGCACAGCGGCGAGGGGAAACAAGTCCTTGCATCCGATTTTACGCACGCTTAAGGCACAAGCGATGCAGTTCACGAACAACAACGACCGAGGGCACGCGTGTGTGTAATACACGGCAGGGGAACGCGTAAATAAAACTCAACCACGCTGCCATATATAGCAGCCTTTCACAGCATTTCAGTGACCGGAAACGCACACAGCAGCTTTCCAAACGGTGCACGTTTTGTTCGGCAGTCTCCGGCTCCCCAAAGAGCGGGCACTAGCCCCACTGCTGCAGAACGGCATCAGGAGCAAGCAGGGGGTCCAGCCCCACGCCAGCCACCTGCTCCAGCGCCAGCTGGAGGGTTTCTGGTTCCTCCTCCTGCTCTAGCAACACACCGGTTCCCATTTACTTCTGTGCCAGGCACAGGGACTCCGCTCCCCAGGAGCCGTCCTGGAGATGCCTGACAAGCTGTTACCGGTGCACGTCTGGGCATGCCACAGGCAGACTGCATCGCTGCCTTCCCGAACGGCAGGAACACGGCTCCTCCACAGCACACGCCCCGGCAGTGACCCAGCACAGCTCCCCGGAAGCACCATCCTGGCACCCACCACCAGAAACACACGGAAATACAAAACAAGCACCAGGCACAAACTAGGAAACTACAAGTTTCCTGCGTCAGGAGGGGGAATAACACTAATTACAAAGTAATTAACTTCTACTAAGAAGTTTAATTCTGTCAGTAAGGACAGGAGGGGATGAGGTTACTGTTCTGCATTTGGTATTCCTAATTCATGTATATGCCTCCTGTGAAATGGTTAAAGTCGATAGAGGTTAAAGTTTATCCTGGGGGAGTATGACCTGTATACACCAGTTAACTAAATGATCTAACGAGTATTACACCAGCATTATTTCATACAAGCCTGAAAGAGTCCACCAGTGGTCCCACGTAAGCTCAATCCTCCGTGAACACAGAATGAAAATGCTGAAGTGTCAAAAAACTGCTACAAAACAGGAAACTGCATACAGGCACGACCTCCACCAATCCAGTAAACCTGCATTAAATACCAGACCAAGTTTGGGGACTTCGACCGATTTTATACCAGATCCCCCTCCTCTCTGTCCTAATGTACAGCTAAGTAACTTGTTATCATTTGTACACAAGCTAATAATGATGTAACTCCTAGAAACATAAAGAAATAGGTGATTCTTATATTTTAATGCTTAATAACCATAGCCAATGTAACCTCCGAACAACCAGAGGTGAAGAGAAATAAAATTACTGCTAATTAGGTGTAGGCAATCCTGAAGTTGTTCTTTCAGGAAGGCAACTGCATGGCTACAAACTGACTATCCCAAACGAACAACACGTGGCACCACTCCATGAGCTACCGTCCCTGTGGGACGGTAATTCAGAGGGCAGGGTGGAGTACTTGGCACTAACGGCACACACTAATTCCTGATTATCCTTCCATGTAACGTCCTACAATGCTGCAGTTTTTTCCATTGATAAATATTTGTCAGTTCCCTAACTTTTGGGTAGGTTTTTAACAGCTGAACAGCTGCTGACTACATTAAACAGGAAAATAACACAAAACAAGACTACCCAGGGATGTAAGGGGCATTGGTCACGAGAACATAGGTCTCTGTCAACTCAACGAGAGAAAAGACTCATCTACTCGTAAGGCACCAGATCAGCAAAGAAAGAGCAACAAATAAATGTCATTACCAGTTAGGCACCTGACCTCGGTTAGTGCCTCCCTCTACAGAAATCACGCAGCAGCATCAGATGGACGGCACCTCTAACTACAGAGCCTTCCCAGCTACTCCGGACCTACAGGAAAGCTTTTGGTTTAAGAATACTTTCTCAGACAAAGCTGTCAAAGTAATTCAAGCCTAGACGAAAGCCAAAGCACAGTCAGAAGCCGTATCATATAATCTCCAAATTGCAGCCTCCTGTTCTACTTTCTAGGGCTATTGTTGCCAAGAGTGCTGAGCCCTCTGTTCCACTTCTAGCTACTTTTCCAAAGAGTTAGAGAGTCCAAATCTGGCTGCAGCTCCACTCAACACTGTGCCCAGTGTGATTGTGTCGTGGAAAGGGCAAGTGTATCAGTGCACAGACACCATCCTGCCATCCCCTGTGCTACTGCCAGAACCAAAGGAGCACCCGGAGCTCTCTCCATCCCTGCTGTCCCCCACTGGTGGTGGCAATACAGAACTCACAGAGTGGGGAGTTCTCTAGAGAAGCCACAAACTCACGGTACAGCCTCTGGATTTACTGTAAGACAGAGTCCAAACCCCATGAACTACAGCCACTTTGCTGAACTCAGAAACCTGGCCGTGTAGAAGATGCAGAAGATGTTTTAAGTGCACCTCAGAAACCATTCTTATGGTGAGAGGAGGATGGATGTGTGGAAATGCTGATGAAAACCTGAAGGGCTTAAAAACGCCCTTAACAAAACACGCACAAACAACATACTTTTATATAAAGAAATACACACCAGATCTGGAGCCAAAACAGTACAAGGTGGCAAGAAGTGAAAGATTAATTATCGAGAGTGAGAAAATTAACAGCTCAATTTTCAACAGTACAGGGGTTCAAAACAGGCATTTAGCAATCACCCAGTGCTGTTAGTGCGAACAACACTTGACACCAGACCTTTTGGGAAGTATCATTATGTGCCACTACCAACTTGTCACCTACAGCACACAACTCAAACCAATTTTTAAAATCACGTTTTTCAGTTGATAAAACTATAGTAACATGCAGCTTAAAAGCCTCATGGAGTGCTACATTTATATAAAAGCCTTGCACATAAGCAATGTAGTGTACGTAGTTTTTCAAAGTTATGAAATACACATACCCAAAAGTTACCAGGGGAGTAAATTTTAAGAGAAAGTAATAAAAATGAAAAAACTGTTCCAATTAAATTCATAATCAATTTTGAACAATCAAAAGACATTTTAAATTCACACTAATTTTGAACCTGCAACATCAAAAAAGTTCAGTTGTGTTCTCTATGTTCTTACATACACACACACTGAATATCAACATCATTGCTAAAGGAACAGCTCTTCTTCCAAATTACCGATACACACCGCACTTGAAACAACAAGGTGTACTCTCGTGAAATATTTCATCAGGAAGTATCTTGTGTTTTTAAATATTTTGAACACTTGGTGTTGAATGATGTACTACAAGAGAGGAAACCTATTGTTCACAAAAATATCCAATAAGGCATTCAAAATACCGACACCAATTCACCTACAGCCCAGCTCTGAATGAAGGGAACCATGCAGTGAGGTATTTTGTGAGAGACTGCTGCGACAACAGAAACATCCTTGGCATTTAGAAAGGAGAAAATGACAACATTTTCTACAGCCTTCAGAGCCAAGAACAAAATTCCACAAACATCTGATTTTTAGCACTGAGAAAGCTTCCTATGCAAGCAAACTTCACCGGCAACCTCCGGGCTGCAGACAAACAGCACATCTGGCGAGCTGCTGTGCTCCCCTGCTTTAGGTAGTTCTAAACACGGCAGGGCCAGCACAGCGCACACCATGAACAGAAACCGCGAGAAATCCTGAATCCCTTGGAGCGTTCGACCCAGGCTTAACAGAGGGATGAGAACAGGTTTGACTTGCCTGCTCTGAAGATGGGCTGTGACTATCTTTTTTCTCCTCCGCAGATAAGGGCTTCACAGCCAGGCTCCTGCACTGCTGCAATCTGGAGAATGTAGGGTGTTTCACAGAATAGCTACTAACTCACTATCAATATAAAATTCCAGACACCACACATTTCCAGAAAAGTTATTTTTAATAATTTATTCTTGAAGTGCATATTGTGACCGAGAAACACATTGTGGTCATAATTTTGAATGTATCTGTCTGGCTAGTAAACAAAGACTAGGCTTTGAGAAGGACCGGGAAATCAAGTGAACCCAAACATATTCTGAATTTACCATCATTTAAGTGGACCTTCTCTAAGACGTGTGGGTGCAGTTGTTTTTCCATTAACAGGTTAATGGTCAGATTTTGGCTTGCAGTCATACCACGCCGTACAATAAGCTGGACAACATCTCAGAGACAGAAGCCAATGCTTCCTGCTGCCCATCTTCTGCGGAGGCTCAGTATTACCAGCTTGTGCTTCTGGCCACCTCTGACAATGAGCACACGGGACAGAGGGCCGTAGCACTGCCCACTCTTCCACGCACTTTGCACCTGCACAGATTGAGAGTTTTACTAACTGCCTCGTAGGGGTAAAAACGGTTTTACTTTTCTCCTTACCAGCACAACTTTGTCTGCAGCAAATGCACAATGGTTTAAATTACATTATGCCTGTCCTTTCAGCAACTGCTGCTGTCCAATTACCAACAAACCAAGATTTTTAAGCACAAGACATCTCACATGTTCTTAAGGTCACATCTTAGGACCAAGATGCAACTGCTTGAAAACTGCATGTGTGAAATGCTTTTGGTTTGCTTCCCCCAGGCCCCTAATCCAATTTCACTTTATAGAAGGTTTTTTATTAACAGTCCAAATAAAAATCTCTCACAAATATTAGCTAGCATTGAAGGACCAAGGACCTTCAAACATACAGTATAAAATTTGACAACGCGGCCATTTCGGTCAACTTTCATACACGTTTCAGTTTTACTTAATTACACCCCTAGTACTTACTTTTATGTCACACACCTCTACCACTTTCTAGTTAACGCCAGAATTCACAGAAGGGTTTTTTCTTGTCACTGCTTTGTTTTTTCAATCACAATAGTATTTTACTGATGGGTTTGGTCTGAACCAGCACAAGTGTTTAATGTGCTAAACGGGCCCACTTTATCTATTTGTACGCGTTCAACCTGCTCGATGTTCAGATGAACCTTCTGTGGCTAAGGGGATGAGCCCCCGGCCGTGCCATGTCCTCTCCCTGTCCTAGGCTGTGCCAGCAGAGTAGCAGCTCGGCCAATCGTTGCGTACTCAACCGCTCAGGCTTCTTCCCCCACGCATCTGCTTCATCCTCTTCACTCATGCCGGATGCCGTGAGCCGATGCAGAGGGTAGCCTTCACCCACAAAACGGTTCTCCAATGACATAGATGTCAGAGGGAACAGACAGGGGCTTTGCATTCAACCTAGCACTGCCTGCTCTTACCACAGGAATACACAGTCGTATTTTCCAAACAGGCGCAGTGGGAGCAGATGGACACAGTGTTTACAAATATAGCACGGTAGCCACCACTGATATTTTCTGCAGTTAAGATATCCAATACACCCGCACTCACGTACTCACAAATGTATGATGAACAAATCTTGGTGACAGAAATATCAGTGCAGTGAAAAAAAAGACCACGTTTCAGTAGATCTGTTTTAATGCGTGAAAAATAAAAGCTGCTTCCCAAAACTTTAGCCATGACAAACTTAAGCCTATCACTCAACCCCAAAAAACTGAAATAGAGCAAGAACCAAGAGTTCTTTCACCTTTAAGATTATGAAAGAATTTCCCTTCTGTTCAAACCAACACAGTCTAAAGACCAAGCAAACCATCACCCGAACTCTGATTTAAGTCGTTGCTCCTACCGTCACTATTAATTTGAAATCTGGGTTGATGTTACTGGAATCTCCAGCAGGTACATGGTACCTTTGAAAGCTTCACGTGTTATCCCAGCTTAGGTTACTCAGAAAATCTCTAGCTCAGAAAAAACAGCCAACTCCAAGGCTGGCTGCCATTCATTCGCTACCATCTCCACAATATTTCTCTGCAACTGAAAATAAAGTTGCAAGTTTAGAGTAACCCTAGAATCTTCTTCCCCACAGCATGGGGGAAAACAAACAAACAGCACACAACCCAAACCCCACCAGTACCAAAAAAATTCTAATCTTATTTTCTGCTTCTGTGAACAGAGAGTAATACGGTATTAGAGACCACGTTACGCTGACTAGAAGAGAACTGAAACTACATTTGTTAACAAATAGCTATGTAAACACGTAGTTATGATAAGCTGAGATTGCCACTCCTGGATGATACTTATAAAGCATTTGGTTAGGTCCTAGTAATGGTGAAATATACATTTAAAATAGGAAGTTAATTAGAAAGTTAGTGAGTACTATGCAAAAAGTGCAAACAAAACCTTGCCGAAGCAAGAAAGCAATTTGTTTGCAGGCACAAGCCACAAAAGCTTATCTTGACATGGAGCTCTTTCTGCTCAGATAAGAAAATAAACCAGCAACCACAGCCCTGCAACTTTAAAGTGCGTGGGGGGGAACGGTTGTGAAGTGTCCCCCTTGTAAGCGGGATTATGAAGTGTTCCCTTGTAAAAGCAGTTCCTTACATTATCACGACTCTTTTCATACATACACCCCTGACAGGAACCACGCTCAAAAGCACAGCAGCTGACTTTGAACACGCTGACCTTGAGCGAGCAAGTGACCTTAGCAGCATGTACTTCTGGCTTATTTCACTGCAACAGCGAAACAGCCTCACCATCTATAGTAGTCTAGATCTCTGGCCACCGCCCCTGGCTATTTTAAGATATCCCAATACACTCCAGTGATGCACAGTTCAAAGTGATAGAATAACATCTGCTAGCATGTTGAAGTGCAAGTTGTTTACAGAGGCATTTTTAGCTTGTTCTCATACTGTGCTTCCCTGACAGAAAACTCCCATTTATTAACAGAGTTTTGCTTCCCTTTTAAACTTCTAAACCCCAAAATTTAAAAAAAAATTGAGAAAAAGCATCAGGCATTGTGAAAGGAGAAAAACCAAGACATGCCTCTCTAGATAAAGCTTATTTAGAAACTTCAAGTATGTGACAGCAATGGGTGGACTTGAAAAGCAGTTCCTTCCCGAGACGTCAATTTTGCATGACTTCTCTACAAAGAAAATCTGTATTAAGAAAGGTGTTTAGTTGTATACAAGTTTTTAACTGATATTTTAAACACATGTAGGTTGTACGTTGATCTGATGTTAGGAGAAGATAATCAGAGATGACTCGGAGTCAACGGATGTGTCACTCACTGAGTCATAATACCCATCCTGCCAAGAGCCCTTACCTACAGGAAGAAAACGTGCAATTTAACAGGACCACTGTCGGTCTGTGTTCTCCGGAGTCCCTGGAGAAACAACGGCTACGTCTAATCAGGTTACAAAGGCCAGTGTGAAAACAAGCCTCTCCAGGAATTTACAGACACAAGAATTTTTTCCACGTTTTGAAGGAATGCTTTTAACAAAGAGGAAGAACAACAGATCGAATAAATTTCATAAATCTGAGGAGGGAAAAAGAGCATAAGCTTTTGGTGTTTTATTCGAAAAGTACGCATGATGCTGAATAAAAAGCTGGCCTGTGCCACAGCCTCAGAGCACGCACACACAGCTTTCTCCACCTCCCAGTCCACGGGCAGCAATTAAGCCACAGAACTCAATCCCCTTATTCTTTTCCCAAAACCCTTTAAAGCAGAAGAGATCACACCAGATCATATCATGTCCCTGAGCTGCAGCAGAACTGAATGAGCAAGTGAAAGCAATGTCAGGACCACAGGACACAATGACAATGATTACTATTCTTCCTCCATCCTCCCCAATCCTTCATGGGAGAGGAGGGTAAGAGGAGGAGAGGGCGAACAGCCTGTTCTCGTCCAACAGGAATACATCCAACCACGATTTTTCCATCTCTCTGAGCCCCACTGCAACAGCAGTGACATTTGGCATTTTGTCTGGAACTCTGTTGATTAGCGACCAACCTTAGTTGGAAGGCTGGAAGGAGGATATCACTGACCGGTTCAGGAATGAGTTGACTCCACTGAGCACATCTACTCACATCGTCTGCTTTTCCTTATGGGCACGCTGCTGAACAGCTAGGATCGTATTTTACTGCTGTCACCAGTAAAGCAGAAGAACATTTCCAAGCTACGAGCGTCCCTTAATAGGCGCTTTCCATTCTGCCAGCATCACTCACGGTATCCATCAGCCTACTGCACGTTCAGCTGGTGCCCCATTTGTTAAGGAAATCAATTATGTTGCTTCCCATTCAGTTCATTTTCCCCACGCTGACCAGCAGTTTGTGTAGGGACCACTGGATGCCAAGAGGAGCATCCTTCCATCAGGAGGTTGAGTGCTTGTTCTCAAAACATTTTCAGTAAAATTTCCAGCTGTACTTTAACAGCACTATCATCTGACACAGTATGATGAAGCAGATGTTTTCTTGGGAAAGAGAAGGCAAAAAATTGGAGATGCAGCCATGAGAGCAGTAAGTGAAGCAGCGACTGTTTAACTCCCTTAGGAGGCTGCACGTAAAGAGCACGCAATAAAGTAACACACTCACTCCTACACCTGCATCGGCTACTGTTAAGTCCATATATATGTCTTATTTTATAAGGTCTACTGAAGTCTGATTTTCAAAATCCTGTCTTTCTAAAAGACACCCCCAAATTGAATCAACATGAAGGCGACTCCCCTTAAAAAATAATTAAGCGAGAACTCCTCCTGCTCTGCACGCACAAAGACTGCTATCGCTTTCCCTCGGTGACCCGGGCTTGACATGCAATGCCAACACGGTGCTGCGTTTTATGAGTTCAGCTGCTGCCCCAGCCAAGCAACACGAGGGGTTTCATCATTACCAAACCCTGCCACACAGGTGTTACCATCTGATGGAAGTGCACATCCTTTAAATACAATTTTATCCTCTCTGAAGAGTGGCTGAATGGTGCTGATGACGGTGATGTGCAGAAGTCGTGTGGCTAACAAGTAAGACAGAACTACTTCACCGCTGCTGTTCTGCACAGCTGTTTCAAAAAGGGGAAACGGAACAAAAGCGTCTCTGGAAAAAAAACCTGGTGGGGAGTACCAGAAGAAAGAAGAGGTCTGCTGCAACACCAGCCTAAACGCTGAAGGCAAAACGCTGAGAAGGTCATTGCTTCTCACAGCAACAGGAAGGAAAGGAACTCTGCTCACTGAAGCAGATGGGCTGGACTACCCTGACCATTTCTCGTCACCCAACTGGTCTTGGAGGATACAGCTCCTTGGAGCTGCCATTTTGAAGCTGCCCTTCTCACACCACTTCCCTAACTACATCTAACCTCAGGAGAGAGACAGAGCAGCCGAAAACACCTTCCAGAGTGTCGCAGGTTGAAAAGGGGGGCTGTTTCCCACCGAAAGGGATGCGACAAAATAGCGTGTCGGCTGGAAAAGCAAAACCAGCCAAACCACACACAAGAGAAACTTTTGATACTTGTTAACAGCTTATCAGCACGTTAACGAGCTCATTAAGGCTTTAGTTGGGCAAAGGAAATGATAACACACAGACTACATATGAAAAGGATAGAAAAGTTTAATAGCAAAACACTCCCAAAATAAAATCATTTTCGAAGTTAAACTGGACTGGAAAAGGGAGAGAAAGAGATAAGGGGAGAAATTAATGGACAAATAGATGAAAGTATACAGTTACACATAAAATCTCCCAATCGAAACGATCCCCGCTTACAAACAAACTCCCCCCCACCACAATGGCCCGCCACGCCAGTGAGGGGGGAGGAGGAAGGAAAAGTCCAGTCCGTTCACCTGACAAAAAAAAGGTCTCGA
>NW_010390179.1:0-18664 GCF_000710305.1 Buceros rhinoceros silvestris | reverse complement strand
AAAAAGTTCTCGATATAAGAACTTTCTCCTGAAGCAAACCTTTGATGCAAATAAAACACAGTCCCTCTTCCCCCCGGGGTGGCTGCAGAGAACTCTTCCCTGCCAAGGATAGGGCTTCCCAGACTCCCACACACACACACATCTGCGCCGCGGGCTGGCCTGGTCGCGTCCCAGGGGAATATCTTCAAATTCTGCCACGCGTTGGTGCCTACTTCATCCGCTGCAGACATAAGGGGTACCGCTGGGTCAATCCGTCACGGCAAAACAGTTCACACACCACCCCCCAGCCCCGGGAATGGGCAGAAACGGAGAAGGTCCTACCCATTTTGCAGAAGGAGTCTTTTACTGCTTCAGGGAAATAGCAGGTCATGGACGTGGCTTTCTCTCCTTGATAAAGGTTTCCAGTCCCGGGGTGTAAGATTCAAGAGTCCTGCGCGGCATATCTGAGAGAGCCGCAGCACGGACAAGATAGAGAGGACAGTAGATAGAGCAGAGGGGAAACCAAGATGTCCCCGAATCTCTCAACATGCCCCCTTTTATGAGTTCATTCCAGAGAGGCGTGTCCTCCTTCCCGGAGCTCAGGAAAACCACAGTGTTCCGGGAAAAAGAAAGCCAGACAACAGAAGAGCATCCGGTTCCACCGTGTTGGACCCAGGACACAGAGGAAAACACCTTGCCCTAGAAAAACTTTGTGCCTCACCAGATAAGCGCAAGGCACCGGACTTGGAAATAAAAGTGTTGATTCCCCTTCTCTGCAGTCTGCACCACGAGATAAGGAGAAAAGCAGCTTTGACTTGGGATGCAACACTCCTCTTCATGCTCTGGGGCACAGCTGACCAAAAGGACGGCAACACACTTACACCATTTCCATATATGACAAAAGCTCGATCACCTATGCTGCATGTAAGGGATTTTTTCTTTTCAAGATGTACACACTGCCTAGTTATTTGCCTACTTAGATCACTCATCAAAGGTCAACAGTCCTAACGCGTGAGGCCAGCAGCAGAGAAAAGCCTTCAAATACCAGATCCCTCTAGCCCACAGCTATTAAAATCCAGACCAACACAAAGACAGCACATCAGCACAGACAGTGTCTTTTAGAGAAAGTATTCAGAATAACACTTCATCTTTGAAACAAATGAAAACTAATAATCTGTGACTTCAGACGGTGTATTGTGGTTAATATATATTCATATCCATACTCTTAATTTCCAGCAATACATAACAGCCAGCAGTTTCCAAAAGGTAATGAAATGTCAAAACGTAGTTTTATACTTATTTTAACAGTCTTCTTACTTTTTCTTTGCTTGACAAAGCTGAAACAAATAGGAAAGCATCAAATCATTACCACTCCATCCTGTTTGCCTCCATTTTTTCTGCTTGCCTACACCCTTTTCAAATGCAATTAGTCTCACTTTTTTACAGCCTCTCCTCATACAAAAGTACTGTAATGTCTCCAACAGTCATCGTTATGTCACCTCTTCTTGTTGCTAGAGACTAATTTGAACTCTAATTGGATTAATTGAGCTTGAAGCTTTAAATAAAAATCTATTTAAACAGAGGTTTTCTTGCTAAATAACCTCAAACACATAGTACCACTGAGCTTAAGGGAAAAAAAAAAATTTCCATGTCCCAACTGCTGCTTGAAACAGCAGCACATCAGAATCAAAGAAGTCAAACCTACACTATCAGCCCCACACTCCTCTAATACCAAAAACCATTGGCAGTACAGTTATCTTCTGTGAAGTAGCTCCTTATTTCATTGACAATCTCTTGCAAAATAAATTCCATCTTGATACAATATATTCTCTGAAGGCCCTTCTCATTCCTCTTTGAGCTTTTCTCTTCAAATTTCCCTGGCATCACCCATTTTGAGACCTTTTGGATCAAATCCCTATTTTCTGATATTATTTACACTAGTCAGGTGCTTCCAAAACAGTAAGAAGAAAGTTTGAGAAACGGCATGTCAAGCTACACAAAGTTAACTCGAATCACTCAACCGGTAGAAAGCTGCAATTTTATCCACGATGAAATCCAGCATGCTAAAAACCTTTTCAGAAATAAATCTTTTCAGAAGTAAACTTTCTGCTGAAAATAATTTTGCAGTATCTTGCTTTTTTCCAAAATTAAGTTTCACAAGTATCTCAACTAATGCTTAACTTAAGTATAACACCAAAACTATTCATGTAGATTGACCCTAACCTTTTAATATGTCTTTTTTACTTTAAAAAAAAAAAAAGAAAAAAAAAAGAAAAAAAAAAGACCTGCGTTAAATACTTGAACACTTTATGGAAGGATTATAAAACTACACCAGATAAAAGAATATGACCTTCTACTGAAGACTCTGGATATTTACAAAGCACTTAAGTGCAAATTGCTAACTACGGGGTTTTAGGTGCACGTGTTGCACAAGTCTACGTGAATACCATTCAACATTATCGAGCCACGACAAGCAAGCATGCCCACAAGTCTCATTCCTGGGGAAAAAAGTAATATTCTTTTTGAATGTACATCCACAGTGAACCCCACCTGCGCACACTGCAGTGCATGTAATGTAACACAAGCATCCAAAAGGCTCACAAGGTGCCCAGGAGCTGTGCCCTGATCTTGCCAGCATACAGACCTGCTCAACCCAGCAAGCGTGTCAAAATATGAAGTGTAATAATAAAGTGTTGGCGCAAAGGATCATCAACCCAAGTAAAACGAAACTACAGCTAACACTTGTATGCAGGCAAGTGAATAAGCACAACAGTGCTATGCCTGATGAGCCAGCTGAAATGGAAAACAATTTCAAACTAGTTAGTCAAGAACAAAGTACTACCACAGGACCCCCCAGCCTGGCCGCCTGCAGCCTCTCCCTTGTCGGCTCCTGGGCAGGCAGGAGGGAGAAGCGGCAATAGCCCTGTACAGTAATCTGTCATTACATCAGTAAAGAAAACGCCCAAATACATAAGAAGTATTCCCAGGCCACGCATCGGAGTACCTGCTGAGTTACCGATCAGTACAGAACAGCTGATGTTGAGATGTTTGCTCTTGTCTAGAACCTCACAAAACTTACGCCTTGTCAAGACCTGCGTATTTTTTTCTCGAGAAGCCCAAAAATAGAGTAGCTTGAGCGGTGCACAGCTACTACGCCAAAATGAACTCTTAAGTTACTTAATTTCGTACTTCTTCTCGTGCACTTTTTTTTATAATGCAGGTATGCGTCAATCCGCATGGTTTCCTAATTTAGTTTTCTGGTGATGAAATCTGTGTAGTTTTTAAACCCTTCACTGCAGTTTGTAATGAAGTAACGGGGAGACACAGGTAACGGGTTAGAGTATCTTACATGGGCACTGTAGACGAAATGTTCTTCTTTACAAGCTACGGTCAAATAACAGTTGGATCCTTCTGGCATGAAGTCCAATCACTAATTTCATCAAGCCTAGAACTGCACTGCACGAGTTTACTTCCCACACGAATAGCCATAAAATATTTAAAATTTTCTTCAAATTACTCATTGTTCTAGTTTCAATCTTTTTACTAAGCGTGCAGAGATGGACCATACCCCGGACATGCTACTGCCAACGATGCAAAGCAGAACTGAGAAAGGTCTTCAATCCAGACAAGTTCCATTTTATAAAGAAAACAAAAGAACTCAAACGCTAACAGCTTTTACTTGCCACACAACTTGGATAACTATATGAAGAAAGGATTAAAGAACAGAATCAGAAAGATGCCTCCATTTTGAGGCCAACGCAGAATGTGACTACGTACCAAAATCAGTTCAAATGCCTGCCTGGTACCACCTTAAACGTTTCAGTATCCTCTCCCTCACTAACCGCCCAAGTTTGCTGAAGTCCACAGCTGCTGGAGGCACTCAGTCAGAACGCAGTTTATAGGAACTAGGCAAAGTGTTTACAAGCGCTGGAGTAAAACAGAGGCGTTTACATAATCTTTGGCAACAGGATATAAAAATATGGCACTTCTAGTACACTGTCCAGCTGCTTACAGAAAAAAAAAAAAATCACATCAGGAAGGCAGGAAAAGCAAGTGAAAGCTATTTTTTTTTTCTATTTTCATTTTAAAAGAAGTCTCAGAGGTCTCAAAATAACAGTTAAGTGATGACTTCAGAGTGCAACACAAAACATACTTCTAGAAAAAAAATAACACTACAAAAACATTCAAAGTAAGTATTCACATGGTAACCAACCATTTAATCTCAGTACGGCCTTCATTCTTAGAGAGTCCTTACGTTTTCCAAATTATTCTTATTAGTTATCTGGAAAAGTAATTATATAAGCCATTAACTTGAATAAATGCTAAAACCTTGTTCCATCAGAAGTCAAAACCAAAGTAAAAGACACCTACCTGTAATACCGAGATTGTAAATAGGTTGAACAAATAGTCTTTGATACGTGGCTGGCAGACCCAAAATCTATTACTTTGACCCGGTAAGGCTGCCGAACAGGATCCACCAGCATAATGTTCTCTGGTTTGAGGTCA
Organism: Buceros rhinoceros silvestris; assembly: GCF_000710305.1. Taxonomy (NCBI): domain Eukaryota; kingdom Metazoa; phylum Chordata; class Aves; order Bucerotiformes; family Bucerotidae; genus Buceros; species Buceros rhinoceros. Next base: position 14,179 of record NW_010390179.1, on the reverse strand, counting down.
GCATGGATTAAACCCAGACTTTTTAGTTTTTTCAGTGCAGTGGCCACCTGTTGCAGAATAGGCCGTATTACTTTCAGTTGCAGAGGGCTGAACTTGTTTTGTTTCAGGAAGTCGTATAAGTTCTGTTCCAACATCTCAAAAACCAGGCAAGTGTGGTTCCGATGCTGAAAGCATTCGTAGGCTCTCACAAAGTTGAACTCATCAGCATTTTCAGTACTCAGTCTCGCTAATATGCTCACTTCTATTTGTCCCTGGCGCGCGTACGAAGGATGATTCTTCAGGATCTTGATTGCCACAATCTCATTTGTCCCCCTTTTCCAGCACTTCACTACTTGTCCAAAGGTCCCTCGCCCAAGGAAATCAAGAACCTCGTAAGTGTTTTTCACAGAGCACAATACCTCATGCTGTACTAACTGGTAATCTCCATCCCCGCTTGTACCACTTTGCTTTGCAGTTGCAGCCGTTGTCACAACTGTCACTGGGTTTCCTACGTTGGTCTGCAGCATTGCAGGCAGCATGGACAGCTCATCGACAATTTGCATCGTGCCGGTTTGATTATCCAGCTCTTCGCTCTTACGCTTTAATCCACATCGCTGAGGTCCTTCCAGGATATCTGATTGGCTTCCTTGCGTCCCAGTGCGAGGTGCCTCTAACTGAGCTTGCTGCGCCCGCGCTGCTAACACTTTTGTAGCACCTGCAATATTTTTTAAAGCAACAGCATTTGACTGCAACAAAAAGTTCTGTCCTCGAGGTCTGTCAAATGGGTTTTTAGTCTGAAAGTACGTACTAACCCTGTGGGGAGAAATTCCAAAGTTTTTACCATTCACATAGATTTGTGGGTAGGTTCTTTCATGGAACACGCAACTGCTTGGTTCTAGTTTGAGTTTCTTCACACTACAGAAGGCACTTGACTGGGTTTGATAAACATATGGTGGATAGACCAAGACTTGTGAGGCCATACCTACAGAGGGAGAGAAAAAGAAAAAGTGAGTGAGAATCCTGCATTCACATTTCCAAGCTTTGCAGCAGCTTCCTTTTCTGAAAAAAAAATCAATTTTCCAGAGAAGCTAGCCTAAAGTTACTCAGGTTTAGTTTCTTATGGCCAACAGCAAGGCGCTCGTGCCTTAGCAGTGTGAGCACTTCAGCACAAAAGGACTGTGGCAGCAGGTTACAGCAGTAAGTGCTTTTGACGGCTGGACTGATAGTCTGCCATGAGCCAGTACCTGTAAATTTTCAAGCAGGGGAAATACCTTTGTGGTATTAAAAACTCAGCTTTCATTTAAAACCCCCACAAAAGCACCCCAGTGTTCAGTAGTGTAAGTTAAATAACCATTTCACATATTTATCAACGATGACATAAAGTAACTGGAAAGCTCTCATCGTGAGCCCACGTCACCTGTTACACAAGGTATCTGACCTACTCTTCGTAAGCACCATCAGGCTTCTACGAACAAACAAACAGAGCCATGCGATGGCGCCCAAAATACCGTGCGGGTGTGTGCGTGTTCACAGACAACTGCAGCTTTCCAGGTAAACGGAGGTGTTCGGTCACCCAGCCCACTCACAAGGGCAGGTGCTCCGAGGCACATGCTGTCCTACTGCAGAAGTGTGCATAGGAGTAACGCAGTCGGGGGGGCAGAGGCACCAGTTCACACCCCGCCGCCTTCAGCTCACATTTGGAAACTATTAGCCAGGTACTTTTGGATATCCCAAACTGATGGGCCACAGAAAACCTGCACTCTAAAGTAACCTGTTAACTTAATTACCTATAATGTTCTACAAAGTATGTCACTGATCAAGGGAGTTTCTGAAAACTGCGTTGATAATTGCAGAGAACTAACAAGGACAGACTTTCCACAGAAAATTAATTTCCAAGTAAATGTGAAGAAAAAGAATATATTTTCTATATTCTGTATTTGTTTTTCATGTATTTTTAAATATATTTTTAATGCCAACACCATTGCTTCGTTGCCAAGAGAGAAGTGGAAGTTAGAATAAAAGATTATGGATAGTTCTAACTTTTGAGATCACCATTTCAACCTGATTGACTCCGTCTTCCTCGAGGCCAACACACTTTTGAAAGGCCGCGCCTGTACAGCTCCTGTGAAAGAACACTCACACCTCAGAAACACGTAGGGAAGAACAGTTTGGCACAAGAGAAGGCGGTCTGCCAGCCCGGGACGCCCCCGCGCACAGCACTCGGCACAGCCCGTGTGGCAGCACAGCACCAGTCCCATCGCCTCCCCAAATTCCTCCTGACCCAGGACACGAGCTCTGCGGAAAGCAGAGCCACAAGGTGACCACGGTCACGCTCCACACCGTACCTCCCTTTCCCAGATGTGAAGCAGAGAGTACCAGTGTCAGAGGGAGGGTGGCAGCAGCAGCAGTACCTGGCCTGTCCCAGGAGGAGGAATCTCACCTCCCCTTTACAACGCACAGACCTGCCTCTCAGATGCTGCACCTTCCAGCTCCAGCCCCTGCACTGACCCTGTGCGTCCCTTTCCAGACCTGTCAAACACCAGCCTTAAACTTTTCTGCCACGTAACACTAAACACTAAGGAAAAGGTTCTGGCTGGACCCCAGTGTAAATGACTACAAGGCTTCAGGGAAGTTATGGCTTAAACCAGTCCGATCAGCTAAGCGAGAGACTCAGTACTGGTAATACTTTAATCAAATCTCTTCTTCATACCAAGCTCATGAAGATTCTGGCAATAGGTATTTCAATTGCAGATTAGTCACGTAAAACTTGAGCCAGACATCGCAACAACTCTGATCAAACGAAGACTAACCAAACACACGGCATAATCATTCTGAAGCTGTGCTCTGACTTATGGAAATTAGCCTTTAAACATCATAAGAGTGATTAAAGTAACTCATACCATCACCTCAGTTTAGCATCGTATAATGGTTTTTGCCCGAGCAGCAGAACTCTTCAAGGCCCTTTCCTTTCCGGAGCTGCGTGTCCCGAGCCAGACAACGCAGAAAGCTGGAGATCGCTGGCAGCCAGGCTCTCCCACCACCAAACGATACTGGACTGCCACTGACCTGCTGCTCCACATCAAGGATTTAAGGCTAACTTTCAACCTCAAAACACAGGCAAAAATACTCCAAGTTCTTGAGTCCTAACACGCCCCGATACAAAGTGCCTGGTGCACAGCGTAAGAACACTACGATCGGACTTACCCTCTCTGCTGTAACAATTACATTTAAACGAGTCATTTATCCTGATCACACTACTTGAGCTCCAAACCTAACCCTCGCCAACTGCCCCAGACCACACATATGTCCGAGCCTACCTGGAGCTTCCAGTGCCTCCTGCACAGCTCACGGCAAGCTGTTTGCCTCCTGGGCAAAAACAGGTCCAGCGCAAGCAGCCAAAGCTGCGCTGCCCAGCAGAAAGGAGCCCGGATACCCGACCCACGGCTGAGAGGTCTGCCGAGCTGCAGCAAGCCCAGCAGCTCCGTTTGCTCTGGTCCTGCCACAACCAAACAGCACACTTTCTGCTCGGGGTAACTTCTGGAGAAGGTATTTGCCCGTGTAAGCATGTCACCAAAGTTAACGGCATGAAATCAAGATGATTCCTTTGAAAAAGCAGTGATACACCAACACTGCAACTGAGGAGGTTTGCTGCAGACAGGACAAGTTGGGGTGGGGAGCACAATTCTCCTCTAGCATAGCCAAGAGACCTTTCAGATCCTCACCTGAGCCTGCTGGGACCACTGGCATCCACAAACTTCCAAGTTTTCTACAGCCCATGCTATTCAAATCAGTCCAGAAGGATGGGAAGCACGCAGTCCCAGCTTCCTCTAACACTGATGTCAGCTGTATGAGAGAAACCAGACCACCAGCTTTTGGAGACTGTATGTTTCTTACAGGCTTAACTCCAAGACCCTGGGCTCCAACAGCACTAACAGCTCTTTCTCAGACAAGAAGTGTTTATTGAGTTATTATGAGAACATTTTTCAGCAATTCCAAGAAAAAACAAATTAAGGTCTAAATAAAACAGATGACATACCCTGGAAACAACCTGTGATGCATTTGTGACAGACCGAACTAGAAAAGTCAAATTTTACTTCAGAATATAGTCTTAGAGTTCTTGTATAAGCATCTAATTCCTTACCTTTCCCGAAACACTTCCTCCTTACCTTCCTTACCCCCAAAGGTATACTTGCAGATGCAGTCTCATTTGGAGAAGCTACAGCAGCTTCCTATAACCAAGGAATGAAACACTTTAACAGGTCTTCCTGTGAAACAGGCACAATAAAAAACCTGCAGCACCCTACAGCTGAGACTGCTCGAAGACCCCTGCCGCGCACTCGTGGGCAGTGCTCAGAGGATGTGTCAGGCAGCAGCGCGCTCTTTACTATACATCAAGGTGTGTGAAACAAAATACACCTGAACAGCACGCAGCCGTTCAACACGGCCAGCTGCGGGACGCTTCTGCAGTGAGAAGCTACGTTTGTTAATAAACTGATTTTTCTCTGCCCAGATGAAAACTCATCCCCACACCCAGACAGCAGAGCTGCACAACAAACCTTAAAGAGAAGGTTTAAACCTTAAAGAGAAGGAATAACACCCTGACACCCTCTACTGTAACAGCCCTGCTGTGTTACAGGGGCTTTTTTCTTGGGTTGGGTTTTTGGTTGGTTTTTTTTTGTGGTTGGGGCATGGAGGTGATATGGGGGGGTTTTGGGTGGGGGTATTATGTTAGGTGCTTTTGCTTGGTGTTCTTTCCTGCCCTCTTGGGCAGTTCAGGAGACAGTAAGATCCTATGGATAGCTACTCTGGAAAGAGTACAGAGTCACTGTGTTGCAAGAGGGCTTTTTTAGTTGGGGGTTTTTTTAATCATGTCTTCTGGTAAAAGAAAATAATATACTGCACAGAGTGGATCTCTCTTTTCTCCACCTTGTTACAAATCACTTCGCTGAGCTTATACATCCTTCTGCACATTTCTTATTGAGACTGCTCCTTGTACAAACTGAAGCTTCTCAGACTGTACCTACTTTAACGACCCAGCGGCACAATAAGAAAGGGATGTGTAGAGCAAAGCAGTCGGTGCTAAGGGAAGAAAAAAACCTCATTCCGCACTCATTTTAGGGAGGAAACTTGAGCCTGAACCTCCACGAGCAGCTGGAGCACACCTCCCAGTTAAATTTCATTTAAAATAAAATCCAAATGCATGCACTAGGAGAGCACTCCAGGATGCAAACCAAAGCACACAACACCATCAGTGGATGGCCTGAAAAGCACGATGCCCAGGTGACATTCCACAGGCAGCCTGCAGCTACTAGAGGAGCTTCAGACTCGATTTGCAGTTTTTGTCTGAGAGAAGCCTGTCCATTCCCTCTAACACATTTTTAAAGCCCTCTTCTCCTTCTCCAGTTGCAAGGTGAATATTGCAACTTCCCTCCAGCGCAGTGACTGCTCCCGAGCAGTGGCACTCACAGGCAGCAGCTGGCTCTGGAGTTCCCCAGCTTGCTGTGCTCTGATACCGAGGATGCTGCATTCCACCTCGTGTGCCAGGTGCTGCTAGTGGATACTGCAGGGGACGTGGAAAAGAAAGCCAGTCTCGAGACACCTACCAACTAGTATTACCTCTAGACAGGGTTCCCACAAAGGAAATTAGTCTTCTTGGCTCTAAGTCTGGAAAGCCTGCACTTATTAAACATTACATTATACAAAATGTGAGAATTTTCAGAGTTAAGACTGAATTCCAGGCTTCAGAAGAAAGTACAAAAGTGAACACATTTGAATAAACAATTTTTCACAAAGTAATGACAATAATAGGAGGTGCTTCAGGTTTGCCTCTCCCCACTCCCCATCAAGCTTCTCTTATGAAAACCAAATAGAGAACCATGCAGATATTGCTCAGCAAAGTGGAGCATCTCTGGTAACACCTCGCTAATGTTCACCTAACTGTAACAATGATCTTCACTATATTCTTAAAATTACATCACCAGCCTTCTCAAGCAGTTCTAGGTAAATTCATAAACATGACCAAACTGGCAGACTGTGACAACCTCAAGCAGCACAGGCTGTTCCAGGCCTGACCACTATTAATCATTAACTATAAATTGACATTTCCTCAGGACAGAGTAAGGGCAGGGGGCAGCAAGGGGGTGGGTGAGCAGCAGAGTAACTAGTTAGTAAGGCCACCGCAGCAGAGCTGAAGACAAATGGCTACACTGAACTCTTAATTTTTTCTGTGAAATAAACAGCCCGGTCGAAATGCCCCGAGAAGCGCGATCGCCGTGTTGCTGCTGGTGTCGCGAACCCCGGCAGGCAGCGCCTAGCCAGTGGCAGCCACTTAGAACCATGGTTACAATTTAACCCAAGAAAACTTGTTTTCCAACTTCTCCCAAGCCTCCATCGGTGAGATCCAGTTCCAACACACTCACACCCTTCTCACAAGCAGCTGGGCATCAAGAGAGGCTTTCTAAAAGCTCGGTAACTATCAGCAAATGCACAATTTGAGCAGTAGCACTTAAAAGCTGTTTTTCTTACACTACACACCACTTCGAAAACACCGTCAGGATACTGTCATTTTTCCCAGGTAAAATTGTTCTTTTTATATTAGGTGCCACCCAACTTTTCAAGTTATTTAGCAAATACAAAGCTGAATTAGCGGCCCTCTCCTTCCCCCCAGAAGAAACCTTATTACTGGCAGTAGCAGCACCTCTCTGTAATGGTTTATTTTGGGTACGCAGCCAAACGAGCTGTACTAATGTGAGCATTTTCATACCCGTAAACTGTCCACCCCAAGGAGCTCCCTTACTCCAGCCGTATGATTCATACAAAGCACTGGCAACTGAGGCTTCTTGAAATTTATAAAAGAAAACACATCCACCCAAAGTACAGAGCTGAGAGGTCCAAGCCTAGGGAATCCCACCCCCCAGCCACCTCGAAACCAGCCCTGACCTGTGAAGGGAGGGAGTGGAGCAAAGCAGAAAGCACCAGGGCATTTCAAGGAACAGATGCCATATGAATCGTTCCCTCGCATAACCACAGAGACAATTCTGGAGAGGAACTGCACAGGCAAACACACACTCCACCCCAGGGAACAGCGAGATGCAGAGGCACCTCTGCAGAGGCCGCTCTGATGCTGCCTCGAAAGAGCCAACAGCCAGTTCCAGGGCCAGCAACCAGAGACCCAGAAGAGTAATGACTAAAGCAGTGGGTATAATCTTTGATCAGAACACGTAAGACACTTCAGAGCTCAGGAGTTCTGGCCCACCACACACCAGCAAAATCAAGCTGAGCCGATGGCAGCCTCTGCCTGACACGAAACCTCAGCCCTGCACAGATCAGTAACAAAGACCAGAGGTTGGTTCCAAGCTTGAGAGGGTCTTAATAGGAAGCAAATGACAAAATGATCCAATTCTGTAGTTGTAAAAAGCAGTTACTATTGACCTGAGGAAAACGTTACAGGGCTGACGTTAGATTCGTGTAACATTTGAAATAGTTTTAACCAGATACAACCAATGTTGCACTGAAACTGAAAATACAAGTTTATTTAAGAATGACGCAAACTAGCCTCAATTGCACCGTTGTCTCCATACTTGGAAACAGAACTGATGCCATACACTGAACAAAACCATATTTTACATAAAATACCAGAGTGAACTCCTGTGACTCAACACTGTACCAGTAGAACTGAAGAATACAATGGCTACATTCATATTTTCCACGAAAATCAAAAGCTAAATCTTGTGATGCCAATATGACTGCAGTCTTACTCAGAGAGATGAGTGGAACGATACTTCCACATTTATTTTTCTGCTGGGCAAGAAGCCGTTATGCAACCAAAAGGAAAGCACAAGCAGCACAGTATCAGCCACCAGCCCCAAACAGAGCACATTCTCCAAATCAGAATGTGCCACCATCAACACAAACGGTGCATTTCCACCAGCCGGGGCCTCGCCAGCCTAATCTCTTCTTTTAAAAGACTAATTCCTTTTGAACATGAAAACAGCAGGCACACTGAAATAAAAGTCCCTAACAACGGCCTTTAGGAGAGCCCACACCTTGGAGTTCTGCACGACAGTACAGTGCTGAAGGATGTATTCAAACTACTGCTACCACTTCCCAAACCAGCACGAGGACTTTTTCCCTCTCCCCTACGTGGAACACACTGATAGGTATGCAAAGACAGGCAAGATTGCATGCAGCTTATGACCCCAGTAGCCAGAGCGTAATGCCGATGAATGTGTCGGTTCCTCCCCGTTGTGTTCCCTTACATATTTAATAAACCTTCCATCTGTATCATAAACAAACCTCTAACATTGGCTCTTGTTTTCATCTTTAAAACAAAGTTTAGACATCTCTTCAGCTGAGTTTTAAAACACGTTTAGTCTCAAAGAGCACTTGTCACAAATTGCTTCCAAAATATTTCTTGAGAGTAACTCCCACGATGTCCTCTTGCAGGGGACACAGTCCAAGGAGGAAGTCAGCCCATAGCATCATTTCAGAAGCCATAAGGAAAAGGCATGAAAGCAATCCACTGCTCTTAGGCTGAACACTGATTAATTTCTTGAATCACAAAGCAAGTTAATATAATAGATAAGGACAGATGAGACAAAGAGCTGCTTCTCTTCCTCTCAGCCACAAAGCCTGTTCCTTCCCAAGGCCTTCACTATTAAGATCCCAATCATCAAAATTCCTGTATTAAACAAATGCCAGTGCTGAAAAATAAAGATCTTAAGGACCTCCTCTACCCCTATGAATAATTTAAATCTTCAAAAACAAGCTGTGGAAAAAGCTTCTCAACTAGAAGAGACTGTAGACAAGCAAGCAATTCTTAAAAAAAAAAAAAAAGAGAACAACCCGGAGTAATTGAAAGGAAAAAGGTAAGTAGCAGCAGATGACCCAAGTTTCTAGGAAAACACAGGAAGGAAGATGTTTACAAGGCAATGATGCACATTAACAGCTTTTCAGTCAAAAAGGCAAAAGGATCTTACAAGGAACAAATAAAAAGCCTTCTGGAAGTTGTGCAAGTTCCACCAATTGTTGTGTACCAATACAGGCAAAACCTGCACCCTACGGAAGAGGGAAAAAAATCAGTACATGTTATTCAAACCAGTGCAATAAGGTAAAGGGTAACACACCATTTTTTGTAAACGTTGACAAAGGACCAAAACAAAGTAGTAAACAATAAAGACTGTGGAAACACAAAAGAAGAAATACATTTTCATATCTACATATGAAAAAGTAAATTACTTTTGTAAAATTAAATTTCTAGGGATTCGGATAAAATTGCGCGCATAGATCATTTTTATGAGTATCTGTTTCTAGTGGTTACTTTTATCTTCCAGAGGGACCTTAAATCTTCAGCTAAAAGGAAGATTCTTTCCTTCCCTTGTAAAAAATCTGGTATCAGTCTCCAGCCTCGCAGTTTGTTTTCCCTCTGCGCTTTCACATTTACAGAAAAACCTTCTCACTCAGCCCCTGAGCCTGTGCTGGCTGCAGCCACTTGTTTCGCCGACACCAGCAGGATGGGGGAAGGCTCAGATGGCAGTTCCCATCCAGAGACCCTAGGGAGCAGGCCTGGAGGGATTTGGTCACTCTAATAAAAGCAGCAAACATCTTTGCAATGAAGACACTCCAGCCCCACTCCGAGCACAGCTGCACCAGTTATCACAGTCCCAGCTGAAGTGGCTCCACCGGCAGTTCTCCTGCCCGGGGCCCCGTTTCGCTACCTCACTTCATCACACTTCAAGACAAGGTGAGCAAGCCCACCTCCACCTCATGGCTCACCTGGTCACCCAGAGTGAAGAAAAAAAATTCAAGTTCCTGCCAATCTCCTGCCTTGGAAGCTAAGCATCCCGATCCCGCACAAACAGCTGGCGGCCAGTAACACAGCGCAGCCACCCAGAGGAGCACAGCTGCAGGGCAGAGAAGCGTCAGGAACACTCAGGTCGCTGGATTACAGGCGGTTTCCAACAGGCGTGGAAAGCGGCTGTGAGCATCCCTGACCTGCACAGGTATTCGGAGCTGAGCTTCCCTGTCCTTAAACTCCCTGCCGCTCACTCCAAACGGGCAGTTACTGCACTGCCATACGTAACTGGCACGTAACGTTCACACAGACCGGAAGGGATTTCCATTTGGAAAGAGCTGACTTTTTACATGAAAAGCATTAAACCTATTTAATTTGCAACAAGCTTTAAAAAGCACTAGTGTTAAATTATTTCCGCAAGAATGGAAAGAGTCACATGAGTTTAAGATGACTGATTTTAAAAATAGGTTTTTGGATGGGAGTGTCACTCATAACTAAATCCTCCGTACATAATAATCCAATTACATTTTTAATATTGAGATAGTTACTGTGGCTTTGATCATACTAAAAATACATTAAAATATTTCTTATACTTGTTTTGACTTCGGATATTTCACTGGGTCCTATTTTATTGCTGTATTTTGGAACTTGAACTTAACATTTTTCCAGGCTTCATCCTGTTATACCCAAATATTATAGGGCACAATAGAGCTGGAAAAAAGGTCATATTTCCAAAAAAGAATATTTTCCATTGCTTCCTGAAAACAAAGTGAAAAAAAGACTTACAAAGAGTTTACATAATGCTGGGACTACTGAATGTGTAAAGTTAATAATGTAGGGAGATATTTTAAAACTAAACTGATATCAATTCACTGAATACGAAAAAAAAGCAGGACTAAACAACTTTAATTTACTTTCTCAAAAAACACTCTAGTATTTGTCTCTTCTTCCATTTTCAAGCAAATTTGCTAAGCTAGAAATCAACCCTATTTTGCCAGAAAGTCACTGAGTCTCAAAATTGAAGTGGAATATTAAGACACTGCAAGCCAAAAAAAAAGTGACATGTGAAATAATACTACGAAACTGTATAAAGATCACCCCCAACCCGCACCTAAAACCATACCAATTCTTGCCATCTTTCTCAACATTCTCTACATCATAATAAAACAATTGAAGAATTAAAGGAGGAAAAAAAAAAGGACCTGCCCTATAGGAAATCCTATGCTATCAAATAAAGTCACAGACTAAAACCCACTTTCACAATTCCATGCTCCTCTGCTCATCCGTCACTCAAAAGTTAGTGCCCGTGAAGAGAAACAGAGCTACGATGTCTCTAGAAATCCCTAAAACAGACAGAGGCTCTAAATTAAAGTGGTCTAGAGAGGAGGGTGGGGGAAGCAAGGACAGGTAACAGGGTTTTCCAGGCTTGATGCTTTATTATAGGAATTTCAGGTCAAACAGAGGGTGTTCACTGCCTGCAGACGCCAGAAAAAGGTAACGCATTTCACAGCACGAGCTACTGAAAGCGGCTTTCAACAGAGTTAATGTGGACATCTCAGGGGCGCTGCACGCTCCTAACACCCTCAGTGCTCATCCTTGCCGATTTCTTCATGTTTGGTTTAACACACACCCCAACCAAAGTTCTGACATGCAGTTTCAGATACCTAGAGATCCACTTCACCTGAAGGACAAGCTTTTCTTCCAAGAGCCGGTCTGAAAGTAATACATTATTTTCCACTACATTCAGATTTACAGTCAAGAGATCAGAAGAAAAATAAAAGCTCCCCAGCACCAAGCTCAACTCTTACCTCCCTTATTTTCAAAGGCAAGAAAGTGTAATAGACCTGCTGAAAGTAAGTATTTGACCAGCTGTGAGTTTATATAACCCATCTACGGGAACTTCATAGATTCAGTAAAGAAATGCTAAGGATGTTTTCTTCATCAGATTAATCCTACGCCAAGACTTCTGAAATTCTCCTGTAACTGCACTGTAACATCATCAGGGAACCGGCGAGACTCAGAAAGCACAAAAAGGTACACGTAAGCTTCCTCGAGGTATGAAGGGCAGATACGATTTCACAAAATTCAACACATCGCTGAGGAGCGCTGCCATCACCACGAGCACCTCCCACTTCCACCCCTCTTCTTCCCCCGACAGAGTATTGCCAGGGGAACGCCAGGCCCGTTCTACCCCATCCACACTTCTGATCGAGCTGTTCACCCCAGCTGTAATGCTTCTGCCCCGGGAACAAAACAACCCCACACTCAGTGAAGCTACAGCTTGTTAATTAAACAAATAAAAAAGCACAGATGTTCTCTGCTTTGTTCCACAAAGTTCGTGCAGCAAGCGATACAGTAGCGGTTCTGTGTCACACCGCAGTCATATGCCACCAACGCCCCACCTTGCAATAGCAAAATTTAGCTCAACTGGAAGTTTTCCTTCTGTATTTAACACTCCTCTGAAACACACGTTCAGTCCCGAATGACAGCGCTGTGCCCGACACCGGCTGTAACCAGTGCATGGGCAGAATGGAAAATACAAGGAGGCGGCTCTATACTGTTAAAGAGAAAACATTCCTAAAACTAGGGGGAGAGCAATCCCTTAAAACAGCGCAGAGGTACATCCCCAAACACACGGCTTGGGGACACACAGCTCGACAGTCCTACCCGTTTAGGTCGGGATTTTCACGAGAATGAAGCCCACTTAACGCTGTCCTACCCGGGAGCTGGTAAGCAAACCCTGCTCTGAAGGCACTGCTCAGCCTCCCACCCCATCAATCCGACAGATGCTTTTTGAAAAATCACCTCCGAAACAACGTTTGTTTTGAAGCAACTGCTACAGACTGAAGCACGCAACAAGAAAAACAGCGCACGCAAATTCCGGTATTCCCATCAGTCGTGTCAGCTTCTGGGGGGTGAGCTGAAGGCTTGCCCTCTCTCCCTGCTCCCTGGCTTTGTCTGTGCAGCTCGTCACGCAGCAGCCAGCCTCATCTCCCTGCTTCTGTAGGTAGTTGTTTGAAAGACAGGAGGGAGGAAATGTGCAAACACAAAAACCCTGAAACAAAGACAAATCAGGGGCTCAGGCACAGCCCCAGGTCAGGGGCAGCTACTCGAGCTATTTTTCTGATGAAACTTTCTTCCAGCTGACAGAATCGCCCTGATCACAAAGTCTCCTCAAACCCAGAGAGCCCTGCGGCACCGCACCCCCCGAACCAGAGCATCTAGCCAACCGTATCCAGGAAAAAATAATTTACAAGCACAACCGACGCCACGCCCTGAGCAAGCCGCAGAACTCGCACTACAACAGAAGTCCCTGGTAACAAGCGCGTTAAATGAAAACTCTAATTCTTGTTCTAGCCGATGACAAACACAACCTCACCATGCGCTACCATAAATGGTTCGCAGCAGCACAGATAAAGCAGTCACCGCTGTTATACCAGGATCAGTTTTCTCCCGGGTAAGTCCACGTTAACACTTTGCTCTATTTATTTGTGATCTCACCGTCCCACTTCATAATACAGTCTTGACCTATTTTCCAGGTGCTTAATTAATCTCTTTGCTGGCTGCCAGGCTTGTTAGATGGCTAGTGGGGGAGCTTTAAAGGTAGTTTATAGAAACCTTCAGCAAATTAACCCTGTTATGGAGTTGTTATGGCGGAAAGTCAGTCCTCACAGCCCAGCCAAGCTTTTCTACTTCGTGTGAAATCAATCAGAGCATTAACTTTTTGCAAATTATGTAATGGGACGTAATGCTGGGGGGGACGGTGAATAACCACAGAAATATGCCTTGATAACAACTGCAGCTTGACCTAAGCTAATTGTCTTTCATGTAAATAACACTTTTCCCCACCACTGAAAAATACTAAAGTGAAATAAAACAATGTTATTCGCAAGCAGAAAGATGCAAGAACAACGATTTCTGGGAAGGCAAGTCTGGGAGTCTCAAAAAAATTTACCAGTAAAAAAGGAAACCATCGCAGGTTTTGGCACTAGCATTTCAAGTCAGAAGCAACAGTTAATAACAGAAGCATAGTCTCAAAAGAAAGCCATCTCTATATATGTAAGCACACAGCACTGACGACTGAAAGCTTAAATTTAAAAAAAAAACCACAATACTATTTTCTACAGCGTTAAAGACACGCAAACGCATCTGCCAATTTTCTAACAGCACGGGGAACCAAGAACCAGCACAAACCCGCTCCAATCCCCGCTGCAAGCCCCGCGTTAGCGAAAAGCCACCAGCAATAACCCCCTCGGTTGTGGAGGGCTAGACCTTAAGAACTGACCAAATTTGAGCGCGCCAGTTTCCGTCCCGGTTGTTTTTATTTATACCGGCACCATTCGCTCCCCACGCCGCAGCGCCAACTCGCCCGGAGCGCAGAGACGGGGTCCCGCGGGTCCCGTCCCG
>NW_010390178.1:82285-82667 GCF_000710305.1 Buceros rhinoceros silvestris | reverse complement strand
GCGGAGCTGCATTCCGGTGGGTTGGCCGTGGTCTGGTGGTTGTTGGGTTGCCTTCGCGGTGCTAGGGCAGCGCTGCTGGGGGCCTGGGCCCGGCTCTGGCTTCCCGTGGGGCTGCGGGGGAAGGTGGCAGGGAGACGGGACAGGATCTGAACGATGGTGTTATGGAGAGTGACGAAGCCTTGATAGCACTGTTTGGCCTTGACAGTGTTTGGTCTGTGTTTATGTCTGCCCTTGGTGTCACTTTATTGGGTCTGTTGATACCACCCTGTACATCACCCAGTGCAGCCAAACCCTCCCCTGGTGGTTGGGCAGTGGCTGGCTCAGCACCCCGGCTCCAGTCCCCCCCCCTCCCTTCCCACTCCCCTCCCCAGGCTCTGGGCCG
>NW_010390178.1:77011-82190 GCF_000710305.1 Buceros rhinoceros silvestris | reverse complement strand
GGTGGTTGGGCAGTGGCTGCCTCAGCACCCCGGCTCCAGTCCCCACCACTCCTTTCACACTCCCTGCCCTAGGCTGTGGGCAGGTTCCCTCCCTCTTCCCTGTCCTAGCCCAGGGGCTTCCAGGCCCAGATGTGAAGTCCAACTGGTGGGTCTGGGCTTGAGGAACCCAGCCCAGCAGCTTGATTTTGGCCTACAGACACGCTCAGTAAGGTCTTATTAGAACACTGATGGGAGGTGACACAGACAGCAGCAGGGGGACAGGGAGTGATTTCTGACTTACTTTGTCAACAGCCCTAGAGCTGCCCTGAGAACCAGGAGCTGGAACAGAGCTGTCAGGGCAAAGGCTGGAGCTGAGCTGTGGCTGAGCTGGAGACAAGGTACGGTGGGGCTGGAACAGAGCCTGGAGAGATGGAGCTGAAGTAAAGATTGTAGAGCTGGTGCTGAACCACTGACCGTGAGTATGAAGCTGGAGCTGAAGCATCCATCAGTGGAGACTGTGGAACTGAGAAATAAATACTTGGGGCGGGGGGGAGGGAGGGAGGGGCGGTGTGCGTGCAGAGCTAAAATCCCTGCGAGGTGGTGGTGGTGTCACAGAAAGAGCTGAAATCTCTGTGGGGTCCCAAGAGCTGGTGCTGAGCCACCTGAGAGCTGGGGCTGAAATCACAATCGGAGCTGGAGTAAAGATTCTGAGGCTGGAGCTAAGACAGGTGCAGGTACCTATGTACGGTTTCCCAAGCCCATAGACAGTTGCAATTTCCTCCCTTACACGTCCTAAGTGCAGTATTTTTTGTTAGCAAGAGCACGGCCACCCATTGATGCTCAGGAACTGCCTCCTCCCAGGAAAGTGATGGTTTCTGTCAGGGTCACAAGCTTTTACAACTGCACTGGTGCCCCAAACCTGCTCTGGGTCCCTCCCAGCTCTGGACTGTCCTGAAGTTGGACAGCACACTCTCCATCACATGATCCAAGGGCAAAGCCACGGCACACTCTCACACCCAGAGCATGGCCCTGTGGATGTCTGCGCACGGTGGAAGTTATTTCATTCCTTAGAATTCAAGATAGCGTAACTTATGGAAAGAGTAAGCTGATTGTAGTCCAAATTATGTTCTGTTCCTAATTATTCCACAGAAGTTTGGGGGACTTTGGACAAGCAATTTTATACTCACTGTTTCATTATCATCATGGCTTGGCTTTGCGGACGAAGATTTGGGAAGGGCTTTACCCACGCTTAGTGCAGGAAAGCTACAGGGCTAAGTAGTTCTTGTGTGTAAAGTCCTTCAGCTCTACCAATGAGTGGTGCTTTCCATTGTAAGTAAGTGGAAAATAAGTGATTTCACAGCATTTCATAACAGGACAGGAAATGTAATTGCCTGATACACGCCCCTGTGATTACCCGGAGCGACCACTAGATGTCACTCGTGTCCCGCACATAAAGCCAGCAAGACAGCTCTCCTGCGGCTGCCTCCTCCCCGTTTCGGTTCACACGAGTCATCGTTCGCTCTCCAAACGTAAGGTAAGTCATCTTACTGAAGAAGTCTGGAGAAGGAGCAGGAAACTGCAGCCCAATTAAAATATCTGCAGAGTCAGTTACTCCACAGCAATCACTTACATATTGGAAACTACCATCCACAGGACAGGGGTGTCCTGGCGCGTCAATGTGAGGACTCATAGTGTTACTTCATAAAGGTCAAAAGCCAACAAGCAGAAGCACTTGGGAGTGAAGTCTCCTTCCCAGAGCTGCACTGCACCACCTTCACAGCGCAAAGGAGGCACAAGAGAGGGCAGGAGCTCTGCTGATGAGTCCCACGTCAGAAGCTCTAGGAAAGAACTAGAGAGCAATAATGATCACCAGGCTTCCTGGCTGCTTCACTTTTTTGCGTGTGTTTGGGACTGCCCAGAGGGCTGTGGTGTTGAAATGACTCAACTAAGATTTATTTTCCTCTTAAGGATCCTTCTGCATCCTGGGAAAGACCTTCTTCCCTTTTTCTTTTGGGTTATCTCGTGCTGTGCCTCAGCTGGTGAGAAAAGAACTTGTGAACTCTGCTTTGGAGCAGAGAGCGAAATCACCTCAGCAGGTATCCCAAGAGTGTTCAGGTGCTGCAAATGAATCGTGCCACCTAATGAAAGGCTTACAAAATTCTACTGAAGGGAATTATGCAGGAGGAATATTTTCATAAAGACAAGCGTGTTTCTAGTGAAACTGGACACGTCCACCCTTCCCCATTTGCTGCTGAAGGCATTTCATCATGCTTCGGAGATTCAGTACGCCCTTTTTATTACTTATGTAACTGATGGAGAAAAATAGCTGGATTTTTCCTCAAAAAATCACAAATGGGTAAACTAAGAAATACACATTGGTAAACCAAAAGGGGTGACAAGTCCCCATGGTTATTGAGGGGATAGATGCCCAGCTTAAAAGGTGACGGCATTTCCTCTCTTCTAAGCTGATTCAGCCGATGCTAAAGCCAGCAATTCAGACATCATCCTAGTGAAACCCTGTGTCTTAAGGCATGTGATAAATGCTTTTGAGGTCATGTTCACATGTTCGGAACGAATTCCTTTACTACATTCCCATGCTTTCTCTCCCCTATCCTACATAGTTCGGTCCTGATTTATTTTTTTCAGGAGTGATATTTGACATTGGAACAAGCAGCCTTTCTGCAGAATGTAACTGTGGAGATGAACACTAAAGAAAAGAAGGTAAGTCCTTCAGGCTTGCTTGCAACATGCCTTTTAGTAACAAATTCACCGGTGATTATCTGTTCTCTACAGAACCGCTGAAGGGACAAGGCAGGTAAACCGAAGGGAAAAGCTAGCTGAACTCTTCGCAAAAGGAAGCACAGGTGTTTGCTCCAATCAATTGCTTTTACCAGCTGAGTATTTCCTGGACTTTCCCTCCAGTCCTTTGACTACAAGGTGTAAAGGTGTATTTGCATGGAGAATGTGTGAACATTTTCAGCATAACTCAAACCAAGCCACAGTGTTAATGTTGTCCTCTTCACGTACAGCAATCTGTAGGCAAAGGGACCAAGGCAGCTCGCACTCAAAACAGGAGCATACTTAATGGCCTAGAACTCTTGTGAATGTTCTCAACATGCTCAGAGATCCAGGAAAGACAAAAGCAAAAAGATGGGGCTGGGAAAGCTCTCAGCGAGCAAGGCAGTCACCTTCCGGGAAAGATGCGATACGATGGCATCTCCCACTACTCATTGTTTACTGGAATCAGAAACAGCCTCTAAATAAAGATTACAACTAAGGCAGATTAAAGCTGATGAAAAATTGGGACTTTTCTGTAAACATCTAAACCGAGATAGAGTTTGAAGATAATTCAGAGTGCAAATCTTTACAGATATTTGGAAAATCAAAGGTATTAGCTGTTACGAAGAGGATTGCAGTGAGCAAGCTAGCTAGCTTTCTTAAGATTGCATCTTCTTGCATATTTTAAGAACACAATGTTAAATAACAGGTGCCTAAAATGGCAAAATATTTTTCAGCATCTTTATACAAGAACCTGAAAAGATATACCAGAAGCTGGGGGGGAAAAGCAACATCTGCATGTTTGTTTATCCCAAGTGTTTATGCTCTTTTGAGAGGCTCACAAGAGTTGAATAGAATTCTCATGAGATTAGTGTTTCTTCTGGGATTTCCAGTTTTTAATGCTTCCGATCCTAATCATATGTAAAGAAACAGAACTGGTGGGGAAACAGCTTTAAAATAAACATCTTCAGTTCCCGAGATCTGTGGAACTAGTCAGCCATCCTTGGTAACATCATTCCCCCAAAGCTTCACACTCACAGGCAAACTACAGCCTGTAACTTGCAGATACATGTGAATTGTGATTTCCTACAGCCATTATTTAACATTTGGCACTTTACAGCCCATATACACAGTAAGAACCTCCACGAATGCACCCGTTGCCAAAAATGGAAAGCGTAAGTCACTTATTGAATGTTCAAAGCAGATCGTATCCCTGAGAACATCACATTTCTTTTACATTATTGCTCAGGGCTGTAAACATGACTCTGACAGCCCTTCTGCAGCCGGTAGGTAGAACAGAACAGAGTGCACCTGGGCTTTGGGAAGCCCACTCATTAAATACAGGAGGGATGGGCAGCACGCGTTGAACAGCTCGTGTGGTCAGGGGATTATCTGAATGATAAAAAGTCCTAACACTGCTGTGTGGTCATACCCCTGTCCTATGCACTTACTGCTGATTCGGTGTTCTGCACCATTTGGCCTCAGAGCTGTTGGAGACTGGGTGTCCACAGGCCAACGTGGAGATACGTCTAGCTCCTTGCAAAGAAAGAAAGACAGAAACGTGCTGTAGCTACCGTCAGCTGGAATTCCTCCAGGCTGAGTATTTCTTCTGTTGCCTTTGTCTGACACCCAGGACATTAAGCAGATACGACAAAACCAATTCTAACTCATTTTTAAACAGGAAGTGCTCATGGTATTGCCCTGGCTGTATTTACCATAACGAACCCAGAAGAAACTGCTATTTCTGGCTTACAGGTAAACCAGCGCAGAGCATTTCAGCTGTACCCTCTCTGAGTAGGGCAAACTGAGTTATTGCTGAAGAATTACTCACCCCCTTCTAAGACAAAACCTAGGGTGTAATCCAAAGATCTCCTCTGGTTAATGTTATGCCTGAATGTTAAGGTGCTGGAATGATTCTAGGTGACTCCATGTGTATTTCACTAAAATGGCTTGACATTTAGGTATATTCCTGCAACATTTTACAGGTTAAATGGGAAAAACAGGATAGTATTTTTCTGTTGTCAAGCACAATAAATCATTGCTGCTATAGCTCACATTAAAAAAAACCAAATCTGTTCTTCAATAGCTTAATACTTAGAAGTAATAATCCATCCTTTAGTGAAGAAGCAAGTGTTTCAGCCTAGGAGAAAGCAGGATCACCGAGGTACAGAACAGACTGGTACCATGGGCAGATGCAAAAGCATGATGGCACTATAGCAAGACTGGAGTCAGGCTGGAAATAGACCCTGTCAACAGCAATGTAGTTATGAGGACATCTTGGTTGGAGTTAGACCAGAACTCCTCCTGGTCAGTGATTTTCTGCCTCGTCTCTGCTCCGTGACGATACTCTCTGCAGGTCACAGCAGGTTTGTGCAGACAGTGGCAGGGCCCGGGCACAACAGCACCGGGAGTGCCCCGTGCA
>NW_010390178.1:72009-76608 GCF_000710305.1 Buceros rhinoceros silvestris | reverse complement strand
CTCGGCCGAATCCCCCTTCTCTGCCCTTAGGGGAGGGAGAAGGGTTCATGGGGGGCGTCTGCCATTCGCCTATCGGCTGCCCCAGCCCTGCCCCTCGACAGGTGACTTGATCTGTATGAAATGCCCCAGGACCTGCTGTGGGCATTGTGAATGAACGTGTGCTCCTTAGCCTGAGGAACACACGGAAGAGGGAGGGAAAGAAAAACAGGAATAGGGGAAGTGGGAAAGGAAATAAAGCAAAATTTGGTGAACTGAAGGTTGGGGGTTTCTCCTGTATAAGCTGACATCTGTTGCTAGATCAGTTCTGCCTGGAGTTAGAAAATGCCTAGGACTGAGACTCCAGATTCACTAAGCGTACGAGTGGTCAGGAGAGGGCCAAAGCAACACGGAGTCATCCCTGCTACATCCAGCGCTCGAGCTACGTCAGTGCCAGTTGCTGGGGTCTTAATTATCTCCGGAGAGTAACGTCTCCTTCAGAAGCCTCGAAATCTAAGAGACTCGTTTGCCCCTTGCGTCAAGCTCGTGTTGTACATGTGAACACAGTCCAGCAGGCCAACACGGGATGAAGACACTCCTGCTCCTCACTGGGCCACTCACTGACTTGTTTTCTCAATACCCAGCGCCTGCACTGCTCATGCTATTAGGAAACAACGAACGCTCCCCCAGTCAGTGCTCTGCCTGTGCGCACGCTTTATCCAGAGCTGCCAAATACCCGCTCCTGACGCACAGCCCTTTCCAAACCACCCATCAGATGCACTTTGGTTCAGAAAACATCCTTTAGCCTTGCATGATTCTACAGCAAACTGACAGTGTGTGCTCAATGGAGCTCTGATATTAGAGAGGACTTTAGCAATTACCTAGCTATCACATGGGAAAGTTTCCCCCACAGGAAGACTGTGTTGCCACGGTAACTGAGGAAGGAAGTACATTTAACCAGTAGCTCACATTTTGCTCATTTTCTGTATCAGCATTTGCTCGCGGCAGTTACATTATTTAGAGCCAAAGAACTTTAATCAAACCTACGAACTTTCTGGAAGCAGTGGGAGTTTGCTTACATTATGGGAAAAGAGTATTTCTCCATCCTAGTAAGTAGACTGTTATAGAATGGATGGGCTTGATCTTTAAAGATCCTCTAGACCAACCACAAACGCTTTACATTTATTTTCAACATTAATCTGGATTTATTCTCTCATATACACCAGCCATGAAATGCCATCCAGGAAAACAGCAAAATGATACGGGTCTAGAACATTCAGAACACCCAAAAAAGCCCAACTAGATGGACTGGTGGATGTTATAAAAGGCATCTGAGAAGGAAGGAAAATAGAGAAAAAATTGTAGGCTGTCAAGTAACTTGGAGTAGCTGGGACAAGATAAAAAGCCATATAGACACAAAGCATTTGTGCATTTAGAAGCATTTAGAAATGATGACCCAAGACGCACGAATCACTCACCTAAAAGCTGAGAGCTCTCAACCTGGGCAATATCCTTAGGAGGCGTCCCAGCCTAAGGGGGGAGTCTCTGATTGCAGACCTCTTGCTCCCAGGAAGACTGGCTTCACGTGCCCTCCTTCAGGGCTCCATTCATGCCCTAGTCAAATCTGCTCAGTGGTCATGTATGGTCATGTATGGTCAGCAGCCTAGACGCTTCTCTTCACCAAGCCGTTTCACTGGCCGAGGGCCTTCCTTTCAACCGAAGCATGGACGTCACCAGCCAGAGTGCATACATGGACAGAGTCACCACGTGAGATGGGGGGCTTGATCCCCAAACTGTACCTTATAGGTTTTTTTCTTCTCAGCAGTTCAGAAGTTTTGGCCTTTGTCGGGGTGGGTGCACTTGCCAGAGGAGAGGACCTTTGGAAACCACCTGGTGAAACTAGAAAAAAAAAAAAAAAAAGGCCTATTTAAAAGAAAAGGGGGGGGGGAAAAATTCAATTGGCCCTTTGGCGGGGGGGGTGCACTTGCCAGAGGAGAGGCCCTTTGGAAACCCCCGGGGAAAACTAAAAAAAAAAAAAAAAAAAGGCCTATTTAAAAGAAACAGGGAGAGTGAAAAATTCAAAGGAAAGAAATAAGCAGAGGAGAGACGAGGCAGAAGGAATGCAGAATAAAATATTAAAGAACCTGAAGGTGACATAAGCAGAAAAAGAATTAGAAAGTTTAACAAAAAAAAGTGCAAAAATGTGAAAAATAAATAGAAAAGGAAGAGAAAGTAATAAAAATGAGAGGAGCTATGAAATATGAATGTGCCTTTTCCTAAAACACTGTTCTATTTATAATATTCCAAGACGTGAGAACCTCTTTAGCTCATTAATATTCATGAAAATTTTTAGAATTTGAGTATTTACTGTTGTCCGGTTTTTGCTACTAAATAACAAGTAATTAAAAGAAAAAAATCACTCCAGAAGGAGCAGATCTGAATGTACCGGAGCATATGGGGAGAAGTCTGCAGGGACAGAAGCTTGGAGGAAGAAAGGCAAAGGGAAGAATAACAACAGAAAACAACAAATGGAAAGTGAGAGACTGAACAGGAGAGGGTGGAAAGCCGCGGAGAGCCAGAAAAGAACAAAGGAGTGCTCTGGTACACGGAACTCTGAACAAATGCTCATTTAATGCCAAGAGCGTTACATATTTCTCATTTGCTGCATTTAAATAAATAATTTAACAAGCTCTCTTTTAAGTAAACAGGCTGCTGAGGGTTTGCTTCTTTTCTTCCTTTTGCTCTCGTATTTTAATCACTAACACACTTCCCGTGAGTGCAAATTCCGAGAACAGAACGTTTGGACATTCCTCAATGTTTGCTGTCTTTCCCGTCATTATTTTTTAATTATTATTAATTTTTCTGATCAGATCATGAGAGTAGTTTTGTTTCTGGAAACAGGAATATTCCCATGGCAGAGGCAGATTGCCTGACGGCCATTTCTAGAACCTGCGACATTTGCTGTAACACCCAAGAGGGCCAAAACTAGGTTTTCGAAAGGTAAAAAACCAAGTGATCCTTGCCGTCTGCCTTCAAGAAGAGCAAAAAGACTGAGCATCACACCGACATCCTACCTCAGAGTTATTTTTTCTCATCCCCAAAGCTGTACAATTTAATTTTGCCTGAATTACCTAAAACCGTGTCTGTAACGCGTCCCAGTTAAACAACGGAGAAATTACTGAATATTTGTTTTGTTCTTTCAAAACCCGCATGCCTCCTTTTAGATACCTAAGTCTGTGCATTCACAATGTTTTTACCTTTGCCCATTTGTAAATAGAGCCTCAGCAACTGACACAGGACTTGTATCTACCATCAAACATTTCACCTGTCCAAAGAAGAGCTCATTATTAGTTTACAAAAACACATATAATGATCTAATCAGATGGGGACAAAGCAAGTGGAATCACTTCCAAGAGAGGAAATCCATTCTTCTGTCTTTTTTCTGGAAGACATGAGACCTTGCTGTTCCCTGTTTCTTTACTTTTTATGCTAAAATAGATCATAACCTGCAATTATTCTGCTTGCTCCGGTATCCTTCAGGCAAGCGGCTCCAACAGTGAGAACCAGAGCCCACGGGGATTAAAAAAACCCCAAACCCAGTGGCTGTCAAGAATTGATTGGTCGGTTGTGCTTTGTTTCCCTGGAGAACACATCCCAGTATTTTCTGGCACACATTCACTGGGTACTCAGTAACAATGTGCCTGTGTTGAGGAATAATGGAATTCATGGCTTTGCCTGTCGGATCTTTGTTATTCATAATATCGCATAAAAAAGGAAAAATATTTGTAGGAACTGCAGGGGAATTTGGCAGCGTAGCCTCACGCTGCCAAAATGAGCATATTGGATATAACAGAGAGGCAAAGGATATGACCTATGGTACTTGTAAACCATAGGCTTTTGAAATACAGCTGACTTCAAAGCTTTCACATAGCTTAGCATCTTCTTGTGTTGAAGCGTAATGGCCATACAAGTGCTGTATTTCATTTTTGTGGAGCAATGCTTCAAGCTCTATGAAGTTAGTTCTGCTTTGAGCGGGAATCTGGTCTATGTGACCTCCAGAAGCCCTTTCCAGCCTGAATTCTTCTAAGGCACCCTAACAACACACACCAAGATCAGCAAGAGAACTGCTCCTGCCTTTGTCTGCTTACTTTTAAAAAGAAGTTTGGTTTCATTGCACTTTTGTTCTTCTTACGATCTCTTGCATGGATCAGCCTGGTCTCCAAGCGTTTTACTTGGAGAACCTCGGGCTGTCTTAAAGACCTGAATGCGTCCAGTTAATTTAGACCAAACATTTTGCCTGGTTACAGATTAAAAACAGACTTTAGAGTAGTTACCACTTCCTTCTAGCTAAATTGTCCTTAGAAAGGCCTTTAGGCTTTACAAAAAGCATACAGTGAAAGCAGTTAGAACACTACAGAATTTTACCTCTACTTCCCTGGCTTTTTAAAATGTCAGTGTAAGTAATCTGCAAAGGTGTTGCTCCAGTTGCAGAGTACCGATACTGTACTCACGGTGTAACACAACAGCTAAAAAATACAAGAGGGAGAAAATGTATCTGCAGGCTCAGTTTCTTCCTCGGGAAATTAATACCATTTTCCTGTAAGCCACACAATTCACAGTGTG
>NW_010390178.1:70293-71890 GCF_000710305.1 Buceros rhinoceros silvestris | reverse complement strand
TTCCCTACCAAACACAGAAGCGATTCAACCCTGAGAAATTTCTACTGCTTATGCATTAGAATATTATTAAACCGTTTTTGGAAGTCCCGTGTTGTATGTAGGCATTTCCAGTTGTTTGATCTCAATCTTCCTTACACTTCAATCTGATAAGAGAGGCTGAAGAATTTAGGTAACCAGCAACATTGCAAAATCCACCTGCGGGAAAACGAGATACTCATTACGGGAAGTTGTCGGGAGATTTCTGTCATTAATTTCATTGCCACCTGCAGCACAGAATACATTATGCGTGCAGAATAAATCCAAACAATTTTGCTGCTGGTTTTTAGTAGCAGTGTGTCCCTTCTTTAAACTTTTCATCATTAGCTGCAGTGCACAAATCGCAGTATCTCTGTGAAAAACGGGACGGATCGTGCCATGATACCTATGCCTTTGCTTTCAAAACCTTCATTTCGTAGTTCTGTTCATTATCATACAAATCCGGGTTTTTTTCCTATTTGAAAATGTGGATTAAGAATTGCTACCAATGTATATTTATTTCCATATCTTGACATTTCTTTAACATTTGCAGACAGCTTAACCATCACATACCTTGCTAATGAATAGTGGTACCTTTCTTCTGTTCAGCTGGTTTCTTTCTTGGCTGCAGTCTAGAAGAGAAGACAAAGAAGTGTAAATACTCTGTTAGGGTTGAATCGACATTTTTAGCATTAATGAAAAGATTTGATAGGCTAAAGTATAATAAGTACTAACTACTCCTCACAGCTGTCACAACTAAGAGTTATGCGTAACTTACATTTAGAATCACATAACTCTGTTGAGTGCTTCTGCCGTTGAAATAATGGGTTACCCGAGACAACCTAAAAATAAATAATATTTTTGGAGCCTTTATCCATAAATCCATGCAATGTGCAATTACATTTTCAAAACCCGTCTTAATGAACAAGCAGTTCCAGGTATTGAAAGAGGAGGCTGAAAACAACAAATCTTCACCTCTCCAGACAGGCAGCCAACAGATAAAATCTCAGGACAAATACCAGTTATTATCTTTGCGGGGTGGTTTCCCTCTCCTATCTACGGAATCTTTTTCATTGGACCTCAGTCCTTAAGCAGGTAGATGTTTAATGTTATCCAAGGATATCATCCTATCCGTCCTCTGCTTGTCGATGTGCTGAGTGAGCTCCTATTTATCTGAGCTGACCTGATTGCTCTGATGCAATCAAATGGTAGGAATTCACCTCATAGGTGAGTTCACTTCTAGTTAAAAATCTGAATTTGGGGATGGGGTGGCGTTTTTTTGATGGGGTAATTCAATATAGGTTGTGTTTGCACAAGGATGTCAGAGGACAGGTAGTAATAGAGGACCCAATTAACTTCCCTAGGCTGCACAATGGGGAAATAACGAGTCAGGTATGGAAATGAAACACTCTTTTTCAGAAACAGAATTATCTCATCATTAATCAATATTCCTGATCTTAAGAGACTAGACCGTGTCTAGAACTCATGACAATTACCACACAGAGGAGAACTAAAACTACGTTTTTGAAAGGTCTTTATGTCTTTTCATACTCCTTTTCACCGTATGAGATCTTGAAATCTC
>NW_010390178.1:65487-70164 GCF_000710305.1 Buceros rhinoceros silvestris | reverse complement strand
CAGAAAGCTTCAGCAGTAGACAAAAAGAACTTAGAAGTTTGATGTATTATAATAAAATATAAATATTACGATTGACTTACGAGTGAGGATGATTTACTTTGCAGGATGGGCGCTCTGTTTCCTGTACTAGCACACCTGAGAAAGGACAGTTTCTGCTGATATGCATATTATACGTGTACACTTCTTTGATAGACGGTTAGATTGATAACTTTGTGCTTCAGCAACACCAACTATTGTCCAGATGAAGGACCCTCAAGAAGATTTTCCTTGGATGCAGAAAATTACAGCATTTTTTCGAAATAGGTAATGATGATTTTATCTCATTCCTTCCGACTCTCCTTTCTTAAGTAATGTGAGAATCCGTTCTGTATTCATCATTTCTATACTCATCATGTTAAATGACAAAAATGCATACACACAAAAAAAGAGTAGTGCTCATGAAACCACATTCTTTCTCTAGTTGTCACGAACGATGGATAGTTAAACGCCTAAGAGACACGTGAGGAGGATCTGTAGATTATGTACCCATTAAAGATGCACCATTTTGCCTGCTTCCCCTCGCAAATGCTGCAGATGAGCTGAGAAGGGTGATGTAACCAGCTATGGCACCCCAAGGCCAGCTGCCTCGCTCCCTTCTGCCCGCCTCTACACTCAGGCACAGCCTTCCGCTCTTGCAGGAAGCACTCGAGCAGAGAAGCAGAGTTTCAGTGAGTTGTTTTCCAATTCATTCAGAAGAGCTCAGTCAGGATTTCTTTAGCCTTGACAGAATAAAATCATCATGACTCTTTGTGCCTTTCCTAAATGCGTTTCAATACTTCAATTATGCAGAAAGTCACTGATGTGAAAAACGGAGGAAAAAACCCCATCAACTCATTAGAATATTGAAGCACAGCCTAATATTTTTTTGTGATATGCACATACATTTAGCTGGCAATATATTACTCAGAATGCTGACCCTCTGTGCTGTGTTGATATTTGATCATGTTCAGAAACCCTGAATAAAAACATCCGGATTTCTTTATCTTTTGAAGTTTTTAGATGCTGGAGAAGAAGAACCTGTGTTACTTCATCGGCATTGACGCTTGCTGGTGAAAGTCTGACCGAAATGTTGTCTCTGAGAATAAAATAATCCATCAGTCTTTTCCCACATGGAAATTGATTACAAACTTCTCGTAATTTTCTGGAAAAAACAGTAGATTATTTTTTCTTCCCTCTACTTCCATTTCTGAAGGAAGACAAGAGCACTAATAATTTTTAACAAAAATCCTGAGTCCAAAAATGGAATTGCCAAAAACTTTTTCAGAATGCGTGTTGTCGAGAGACTTTTTAGGATACTTAGATATTTTTCTCAGTGTTTTGCCCTTATTATTATTTGTAATCTCGCTAAATGCCTTTGAAATAGGGTACCTCAGTGGACATTTAGCATCGAGTTCATGATTCAGTCTTCAAGATGAACCATTTAGAATAGCATCCATTGCCCAGGAGCGGTTTGATCTTGTTTCAGACAAGACAACTAGAGCTGAGAGTATTAAACACTTAAGGTAGTGAATTTTAAAGTGTTTTTTTAATTTGAGTTTTCCAGATTTACTTCAGTGTCATCCTGAAATCACGATTAATGAATGTGCCAATATAAATCTCAGAAAGGTTAGTTTAGAATTTATGCAATAAATCGCCTTACGTTGCTTCTTGTCCTTACAGATCATTAAAATGTAATTTCAAATTAAGATAACACCAGTTCATACAATCCATTAAAATTACTTCAAGTTTTGAAACTACTTTTAAATTTGTAATTTGTAGATTCTCATATATGTTCTATTTCTATACCATGAGAGGCACATGGCCATTTATATGAAATATGTCAAATACATGTGCTAAGTGTATAAAAACAGCGTAGTCTCCAAAGGGTAATACCACAGTCTTGCCCCAGCACACCAATGCAAGCGTGAGACTAAATGAACAATTTATTTACGAAGCATTTCCCACTCGCGTGTTACCTTTGGGAGTTCCGGATTTCATTCAGGAAAACAATCATTCAAGATTGTTTCCATTCCTGTACTCAACAGATGGTGATTCTTCCTCTTTGTTTATTCTCTTTCAAAACAAAATGGGAGAAGTCATCATAAAATACCATCTACAAGAGCCTTTATCTTGTTAGGTTTACAGAACTGAAGAAGAACTCACATCTGCTAAGAATACCTAAAATATTCTGGGAGAGGCAGGCAGCAGTTAGGACACTTAGAAGTTTGGGGATTTCCTGCCTCACAGCCAAACGACACGCAGCTGCCCAATCTGAGATGTCAGACGGTCTTTGCTGGTAGTATCAGGAAAGTCTCATGATGATGGTCATGCAAAGCAGCAGCAAGCGCAGACCAGAGTATGTTTAAGCACAGTCAGCCATTGTCCCCTTGGTCTCCCACAAATAATCTGCAACAACTGGGTGATATTATATTGCTTTCAGAACATCGTAGTGACATTCTGTAATTAGAAACCTGTTTTTAAGGAAAGTGTATCTGTAATACTATAGATTTTTAATTATTTTTTAATCTTGAGTAGAACTAGCAAGTAAATTAAAAGCCTCTCTAATTGTAAGGGATTTGGATTGCCAATACCCTGATACTCTCTAATTTTATTTTTTGAGAAAGCCATTATATTTAAAACAATTTGCAGAGTGCAAAACCAGGTAATTACAAGCTCATCAAGGTTCAATTTCTTTGACAGACAATAAATGTAGCAAAATCCAGTTTCAGAGAAACGGTTTACATGTCATTATTGAATTTTGTAAATAGGTGAAAAGGTGTTTCTTTCTATCAAGTAGAAACGGTAGACTTTTAAGACCGGTTCCTTGCTTTACTATTTGTTCCTTCCTTCGTTCTTTTAAGTTCTAGTTGTTAATCTTCATGTCTGAAAATGTAAATGGAATAATATCAGTTTGCAGGTATGAATCTTGTTGATACAAGCGTCAAATAATGTTAAAAAATTGAGTAAGAGATTAAGTACGCGGGGAGATTTTCCAGATGCTTGTGACAACTGCTTTGGCTTAATCAGTACAATCTTATATTGACAATATTTAATTCTGCTGCACTCGCTTCAGTGTGACTGAAGATTAAGATGATGGCTCATAATTAATAAGGATTAATATTGTTCTATATTCTTTACTCAAAAGGAGAAGCAAAACGGTGAACAACTTTACACCAGAAGATAAAGCAAGAGAAGAGGGGACTGCCAGTGAACTCTGACCAGCGGGTCATAACTGGTGGATTTGGGAGTTTTACATTACAAACAGCCGCATGGCCTGAGGTAGGATCCAAAGCTTCCTAAAGACATTGCAGCCAACAGCAGCATTTTACTTCTATGAGAAAAAATTGACTTCAAGATTAAGAGCTGGAAGAATAGTGTCTGGACACGTTTACTAAAACCGTTCTTGGTAGGGTAAGGACAGAAGCAGGTTTAGTATCACTGCCGTGTTCATCATTCCATGCAGTGACTATTAGCGCCTTTAAGGGGTGTTTGTTCATTTGTGTAAGCACGTAGGAGTATGTTTTACCTGGAAAGAGACTCCCAGTGTTAGTGGGTGGTTTTGTAGAGAAATTGTGGGTGAAAGAGTTAGTTGGGTATCGGTTATGAGGCTTGGCTAGTATTTACTTCTACCTACAATAAAGGTGTAGCTGAGTTGGCGTGGGGAATTTGTCTTTACTTTACACAGTTCATAGACATCGATGAAACACAGCTGTGATTTTGGAAGAATTGTGAGTACCGAATACCAGAAACACTGGTCTGAGAGAGAGTTTTCCAAAACCAGCCACCGTCTGGCTTTAATAATAACCAAGGGGATTGCTCAGAGCCTTTTGAAACAAAGAGAAACTGCTCTTGAAAATGAGCGCAAAAGAAGAATGAAAATGTCAGAGTGAGCAGAGGGTAACGTATCAACCATCCCCACACCTGGCTTGACGCTGCCGGACATCTCCCCAGGGACATCGCTGCCCCTTCCCAGGCCGGCAGAGCATCCTCCCCGCCAGATGCCATGAGCTGCTGGTACCCAGCTGTGCGCAGCTGTGCAGTAACAGCTGGTAAGTATCTCCTACTGTGGTTCACCAGTTGTATTACTGATACTGACCCTGAGTGTTCACTGATTGGCAGTTAACCGCGTGTCATTTACAAACCAAGCAAACTCCCCTGATCCTCGTTCCATTTTAGCAACCCCAGCTGGGCCTTCTTCCCTGCAGCTTGTCACAGAGTGTACAACATTTTGCTCTGCTCTTAGGCTATTTATTTATGCAGTTGATGGACCAGATGATCTCCAGAGGTCCTTTGCAACCCCCGGCAGTCTGGCATTCTCTGTGGTTCTCCTAGATGTCAACAACCACATAGCAGCGTAGGCAACAGAACTGCATGTGGTGTTCTAGATCAGTTCCCCAAATGTATCTACATTTAACTACCATGCATAGTTAAAGATCTTATTCCTATTCCTACCAATTATTTACCCTTGAATGATCCACAAATAATGACATAAATCTTTTTTAACGGACTGTGGCACTGGATGCTAGATGCACTTTTTTATTTCCTCTAACCCTTACATTTCTTTGGTCAAGGGCTACGAAAATACAGTCCCCTACTCTGTAAGGATGGCAGCTGTCTGGACGGCTTATTCCTTAGTTACGCTGTCGTGCCTCATAGTAC
>NW_010390178.1:63676-65396 GCF_000710305.1 Buceros rhinoceros silvestris | reverse complement strand
AAAGTTGCAGAACAAAAATTCTGTCAGTTTCTTGTAAGATAAGTAATTTTTTTTAAAAAGTAAGAAAGAGACCCTGGACTTGACCCCAGACTTATGTTATGAGAACCAGAACACTGTAAACAGCACCTACCTAACGCAGGAGAACATGAGAATATTTTATCCATTGCCTCAAACCGCAGAAGTCCTTTAGAAGCGTCACCAGGAAAATAACTTGTCAAAAACTTCACCCGAAGAAACAGGTTTCCGCTGGCTGTAACACCGTGCGTTGTGTGCTTGAACTTGATCAACAGAATGTCACGAAGGAACGTTTTGGCATGTACAAGGTGACAGGCAGGGCTTCATCTCTTGGGTTCAAACCTCAAAGCAAGTCAGGTTGCTTTTTTCTGATAATTTGTGAGTTCAGCACTGAGGACAACTTTAAGCTAGGCAGCGACTTCTGTAATATTTTTGATGTGTTCCTCCTGGATGAGTAAATCTGTTGCAAAGAAAAAAAACAAGCGATAGTAAAGAACTGAATCTTAGTTTTCACCAGGTGCAGCAATGCTGCCCTGAGCGGTGAAACAGGAGTAACTTGTTAGCAGCCACCTAATACATAGCTAATAGAGTACTTTATCATCCCAATTTAAAAAAGCAAAATGTATGAAGCAAAGTCAGGTAACTTTAAATGTAGTTCAAGAGAACAAGTCCATGGGCGTACCCTAAGGTGCTCGCTCAGTGAAATTAAACAGGAACAGGCTGAGTTCTTTCTTTTTTAGCTAGCCACTGCTTCCTGTGAACACCGGTTTGTGTGCTGCGTCCACAGAATAGCGACATGACCACCACCTACACACGCGTAACTGATGGACTAAACTTCAGATTTACAAAAATAATTCACACTAAGATGGAAATAAAAGTCTGCAATTTCAGGTGACTGGAATTATTTCAGAAGGGAAAGTATCTATAAACGTAATTATGAGACCAATTAACCACAAACTGAGAGGGTAGGCTGGGGTCAAGAACCGCTTATGCCTCGGGGTTTTGAGATGTGTGTTTTCATGACTTAACCACACCGAGAGCATTGCGACATGGCAAGTGGGAGATGGAGACTGTAAGCTTCACAGTTGTCTTCACACAGTGAATCACATCTCAGAGGCCTGAGGTCTAAATAACGTGAGATTATTGAAACTTTCCAGGCTGCCTAAGATCCCATGAAAGCCTGCTGGAATCCCGCTCAGTGGAAGTATCACAACACTACAGCTGACTGGTTCTGAAAAACACATCTGGTGTACTTTCTAAGAGTTGCCCAAATATTTGTATTTGACAAATCTTCTGTTTTCATGCGATGCCCCTGTTCCCTGCAGTGAAATTCCAGCGCCTCATTGGTTACCATGGAAATGAACAGCACCATGCCGCAGTGATGGCTTCTGCTCTGCAGGATAAAGTAAAAGTGGCGAGTTGGGAGGGAGCAAACTACAAGTTTCTGTGATAATTAGCAAATGCAACAGAAAAATACAATCAGTAGTAGAAAATAAGTGACTTTGCATTCTAACCAGTGTAATCTGGAAGGATTCATCACAGGGAGGATGTAGCTCACGTGGGTTTTATTTTTTTCCAAAAACTTCTTGATTTGTCCATAAGGACTATTGTTTTATCACTGCTTTGCCAGCCTTCTCACTTCTCATCATGAAATCTTTTCCAATGTCTAAGTTGAATCGTCCTAATTTTAAATTGTCAATGCATT
>NW_010390178.1:42023-63558 GCF_000710305.1 Buceros rhinoceros silvestris | reverse complement strand
AGGAATACAGGTTATTCCATTCTTTCCAGTACTTCTTCATGTCTTCACTATTAATGTACAATTTTCCTCTCCTCGATCTATTAGTTTTGTCCTTGTAGGTCAGGGTCTCTGTACATAACACTGCTTTCTGCTGGATTTAAACAGTCCACATCTTTTTCAAAGATTACTGTCCAAAATTGTACACAATATTTCACCTTGCGTCCTCCTGCCGCCATACACTAGAGTTATTTCAGTACTGCTTCACATACCCTTACTAGTTACACTCTTCCTTATTACATCCCTAAATACTTGGTGTTTGTGTGGTCGACCTTCTAAATAAGATTCCGTATGGAGCTGTGTGATTACTACCGAGTGAAAGGACTACTGCGGCGTGAGAGTCCTGCCATAATAAAGTCTACATTGACATTCAAAGGGTGTAGTGGTGTCTTTACTTCACCAGTGAATTACTCGTGAGTTTTAGAACTTTATTTTTAAAACTATTTATTGTAGAAATGAGCAGAACACCAACAACATAAAAGTAGCTTTACATTTACTGGCACTTGTTCAGACACTCTGGAAACCAGGCAGTTCTCGATTCAAATTAAACTTCCGGTCCATTTTGGTCTTAATTCACATGCAGCTCTGTAAATTACTACAGAAATTTCTTAAAATTTGATTTATTTTTAGCATTCAACTCAGTCAAACTTAAAATACCAACATATCCCTTAAACTCTTTGAAACAGAGCAGGAATAATCTCTCTTCCCTGCAAACCTGGAAAAAAACCAATATCCATCCACGTACATTTAGTCTACTCTAGTACAATTCTCTGTCACATTGTCAGGTACCTTTTTCAATTTTTTCGAACATTTCTGTGACACCTGGAGAAATGTATTCGCTGAAAGCCTAAAATGCAAATTGTGATGAAGCGAAAATGGAAATGTATCTGATTGCCATGCACAGCTAATGCAATTTTGTCACCCAGCTCAAAATTGGACCTAGAGTTTTATCTCAAATATTCCTTAAGCATCTGTAAAAAACAGACTTAAAAATGAAAAATTTACATGGAAAGAACACTGATACGTAAAGCTCCCTAGAATGCCACGTTAATGAAGAGTATGATGTTCAACTCATCGCTCGCTCTATGCAAATCCCCCTGATCTGAAAAAGTAATTTCACATTTGCCTTCGTTTCTCTCTGCTGTTTTTCCACATAAAGTTTGCGGTTTGTAAATTCAAGTGTCGTTATTTCATTTGCAAAGAAGCAATAAGGTGACTTTCAGTACTGCTCTTTTAGAAGAGATGGCAAAGGAGACGTTCTTTGCTCCCTTCTTGCCCTCATTTGTGCAGCTCTAGTAGGGACTTAAACTGACCTTTCTAACTTCCAGCGACAAATGTTTAATTTGAGCCAGTAGTTTATTTCTCTCGCATTTTGGGGCTTTTTCTGTTACAAAGTATAGACGTGTTCAACACTCTCTACTTAGTCAAAAACCCTTCAGTTTTCACGGGGAAGGCAATTAGCAGTAGCAGTGTCTGACATTTAATAAGGATCACACAATGTGTGACCTTAGAAGGGTAAGTGGAAAAATGGTCTGTTCTGTGCTATATTTGAAGCTCAGATCATTAGTAAGAACAGTACGTCAATAAAATATCCACGTAATTACAGAGCAGTTCTTCCTACCAAGCCAGCTAATTATCATAACATTCATAAGACACCAGACGTTGACCCATTTCCTTTAATGTGAGAACGGAAGTTAGTCAGCTTTCCCACCGTGGCCTCTTTCTTGCCCCTTCCCATTGTTAAAATGGAAGTTTTTATCACTCCATTTTTCCTTCTCCTTCCATACTCAGGAATATTTTGATTTACTATAACTTTTGTTATTCTCAGCCAGTTGATATTACTTGCAATATCTTTACTTTCTTAAAAAGAAAAAAAAAAACCAGCAAAAAAGTATAGTAATATCAAGTTATTGTGTTATCTTTTATTCTGAGACGAGCGACTGATCGCAATAAATATTGCCTCAATGGATTTGTCCATTTGTTTTCCAACCTATGAGAGCAGCTTATTCACAACTTTTTTGATACTCAGGACATTCTATCAAACTGTTTGTGTACAAGTGGAGGCGAGGCAAATATTTTGTAACACAGCTAGATTCTATGAAGTCTCGTGTTCAGAAGTAGACGATACCACAGTGATATTTTTTAGCCACTGTTTACGTGCTGTGCTTGCAGTAATTTGAATTTCCTGCCTGCTCAGTAGTGCATGCTGTGGCTGCTGTTCCAGAGAAATCTATGAGGCAACACCCCTCCCTCCTCCCGCTCCCTCCTCCCTTTTTGGTCCTTCTGCTTATCAGCAAAGCAAAGGAGCTTGTAGCTCAGTGCAGAGCTGTCTTTGCACCGGGTTCTCCTCTCTGATACACACACTCTTTTGCTGCCAGCCAACAAGCTGGTAGTCACAGGGAGACAGTGAATGATGGCCGAGAAACACCTTGGATTAAAAGGAGTAGCGTCTCTTTCCGAGGAAATAGGAGACTAACAGACTCTAAAGGAAAGGACATTATCTCTCTTCCATTTAGGGTGGGGGTCTGAGCTTTTCAATGGAGAATTGTTCAGAAAATGCTGACGGTGGTAGGAAACAAAATCCTTATCTTTGTCTGCTTGAGTTCTCTTCCACGACATGTACAGATACAGAACAAATCTCTTGAGCTCTGCCATCACAAAAAGAGCTGTGATTACTCCATCAGGAACCACTGGCAAATTAACATGAAATGGCATTAATGAAGCAACAATTATATCTGAAAGTCTTCAGTGTTTGATCTCTGTAATTATTTCTCTTAAGAACTCTAATCAATGGCAGTACACAACTGTATTTAGCTCTTCAGCCCCATTAAGTCTGAAACAAAAGTCAGCAACCATCTTATACTACACTTCAATCTTTCTAATTGTTATAATTCATTCTGGGTTTGCGGTCATAAAGCAGGAAACAAGCTGCCAAAGTGATCTCCACAGCAATCAATGTGGTAGTGTTTCCATACAAACAACTGTTACGTGTGAAGAGCGGCAGTGTACTCTTGGCCTGGGATGACACAGCAATTAAGACCTTGATTGGATAGTCTGAATACCTCCCCTTGGTAAGCACAAATTTACCTTGTTTTGTTAAGGAAAGATGCTCAGTGAGAGGTATTAGAGGCAGTATTAGATGCACTAAGAAGTCGTGTGCAACATAAAGTCCAAATTGTATCCGAACAGGCATGCTAGGAGTCCATTGACTGGATTGAGTGTCAGCACACATAAAACTATAAAGTTATTAACTAGCTAGTAGAACAGATTAAATTATTAATTATTCAGCAAAATAAACCAACCATCATGATGCGAGGCTGGATATCAGGGAATCAGAAACCCAAATGTTTCCCGCAAACCCCAGGAAGTTTGGGTGAGCTCCCGAAGGCATAAAGGGCAGAAAGATATGAAAGTCAAATAATGCTTAAGAATCAGAGCTGTAAGAAAGTTTAGAGAACATCTGGGCATTAAAAGCCTTTAAAAAAGCAGAAGAACTGACTGAATGCATCACATGTGAATACTTGATGTACTGGCCTTGTAAGCCTGAACCTACCACGACTGCTGAAAAGAGTTTTAGAGAAAATGAGGTGGAGGGAAGAATGGTTAGAAGAGAGCTATAGAAATATTTTGCCTGACTTTATTAGGCAGGAACACATAAATGAGGTAAGGATATTGCAACAGACAAAATAATACCTAAAGGGAAGAAAGAAGATGCAAGTACAGAGAATTTTAGTACTGCTGCAAGCAGAAACCCGTGTGTTGCAGGATGTACACGGACTCAACAGCAGCAGAAAGATGGATCCGAGCAATAAAGGGTCAGTAACACTGGATCTGATTATCCAGGCTCAACCAAATTACAGTTAGGGGAGACACCTAGTGTCTCGGGTACAGACTGGAGCCTGCTCCCATCTTCCAAATAATCTAAGAATTAAAGGGAGTTAATTATAGCACGGGTTTGATTCTACCGAGTGGCCAGTTTTGTAGAAAAGCTGCTCATTTACAGTACGAATAGATAAAAACCCAAGAAGTTGTACGGGGTTGTTCTTTGTTTTTAGGCTTTGAAATAACATTTTTCATTTCAGGAAGGCAACCTTTGAGAGTTTCAGGGAACAAGCTCATGAAGTAAACTAAGGATCTTAATGTCATATAGGATTTTTCATTTCCAGATAGATACTGCTTCTTTAATCTCATATGATGAGCTACAGGGAAAACAATGCAAGGAAGGACTCTGAACCCAAGGAGAAAATTAACTCTTCCAGTAAGGAGTAAACTGTATACAGCAGTAAAATACATGGTTGAAAAGCAAAGAAGATGTACCTCAAAAGTCAAGAGGAGAAAGAGAATTTGCAAATTGCTTCAGTTAAGATAAACTAGTGTTTGGAATGGATATTAAAACAGATAGCGAAAGACTCCGTGGTCATATAAACAAGCAGGAAAGGAAGCCAGCCTGCCCCACCGCAGCATTTCACAATGAAGTCAGCCTTTCAAAAAGAAGGCTCCCAAATCAGTATCTTGCTTTAAATTCCAGTAAGGAAGAGGTAATGAGCATGAGTCTATGGATATGACTGCAACTGGAACAAAATCCAACGATCTCAGTGCATTCAATTAAAGGAACTCAGTAACCTCCTTCCTCTCATTCTGAAAGGACTGGTACGTGAAAACATATTCCTGTAACGAGGATTCAAGGCTAATTATGCAAGAGAAGTATGTAGGAGTATTAAAGAGAAGATGATGATAATAAGCAATCTAATTGGAAAGATATGTTTTCATAGGAACACACCGGCGGTATTACAGGCACTGATTACTTTTTAAATAAGACTATTCTTCCTTTTTCTTGGCCCTGAAATAAGGATGAAAAGAGATGGTAGTGTTTAATAGACAAGTGCCAGCTAATATGATGCTACTAATTACGCACACATTCCTTAAAGTTTCTACAAAAATAATCATGCACTCAAAGATTGTGGAGCTCAGGATTAAAAAAAAAAAAAAAAAAAAATCTTTACACTGACTGTGATCGCAATAGCAAATTAATTACCTGAGAGCAGTCTGCCATCCTATGAAGTATCATGTAACTCAACACTAGTTACTAGCTAGTAAAGCACGGTAGAACACTTAGTCACGGGAGAGAAACTTCCAGAAAAGCAGTAAAACCAAGTAGGAATACACCACCAGTTAAAGGAGGATTTAAAAATTTACACACCTGAGACACTTCTAGGAATCTCATAAAACGCCAACACATACTTGATTAAAGGTCTCTCCTAGCACTTGCCACTTCATTTTGAGAGTAGTGTCATGAAACATTTCATTCTGCTTGTTTCTTTGTTTTTGTTAGAATACCAAGCCATTTTATCAGTATACAGTTTATAGACCTGTTTTACCAACTTATTTTTTATAAATATCTTATCAGAATTCCCGCAGAACACAATGATTCTCTTTAACAGAGCTGCTCAGTCTTGAATTCAAGACTTGCAGTGATGGAAATCCCCCACATCTCTTGGTTTGCTTCACCAAGAGTGGCTCAGCCTCAACAGTAAAAACGAGCAGTTGATTTCCAACATGGTGTTCTTCAGCAACAACCGCTGGATTGCCCTCTTTTGTCCAGTAAATTAAACACCTTTGTCTTTTGCCCATCTTACGTTCTTCACTATAAGTGCATCAGTTTTGTCACTGAAGACCTTACCA
Source organism: Buceros rhinoceros silvestris (assembly GCF_000710305.1). Lineage (NCBI taxonomy): Eukaryota > Metazoa > Chordata > Aves > Bucerotiformes > Bucerotidae > Buceros > Buceros rhinoceros. The sequence continues at coordinate 57,840 of NW_010390178.1, read as the reverse complement.
AGGGTTGGGAAAACTCTATACGGAGTCAGTCAGAGCCTTCAGCTATGAAAATTGAAAGACCTAGTTCACTTTAGTCAAACTGCAGGAAAAAAAGAAGCCATTGACTAAAAAAAAAAAAACCAAACAACCAAACCAAAACAAAAACCCAGAAACCAAACCCAGCATACTGTCTGGTTCAAACACACACTGATCCCATTTCAGAACGTACTGCTGTAGGAATCACTGAAGACTTGTTCTCTTCCGCAGGGGTTAAGCTAAATTAGAATATGTAAAACGAGAGGCAATAAGAAATGAACTGTTTGGTAACAGTGTTTTTACAGTTAGTTCAGAGCAGTTACAAATACCCGTAGTGATTCCCTCGTATTTTGTGATATTTCTTTTTTAGAAATGCCACAGGATATTTTGCAGAAGGGTTTTAAGGAATGTTTGTGTCAACGTTCAAAATACGGCATTCGCCTATTTTTGAACGTTAAATTTACCACAAACAGAATTTTCCTGCATGATTTAGTGATGTAGTTACAAATCTTCAGGTTTCCCACTGCCAACGTAAGTTGTGGTCACATCAGCAGGTATCATCCTTCTCCAGAGCGTGTCTTGCCCAACTTTCTTTTGAGGATCAGAACATGTTGTCCTTGTAAAGCATTTTACCTCTCCCCATAAATCCAGATTTTATTATCTTGAGAATGATGCTAAATAGTCTATGTTATTGGTTAGTCTGAAGAGGGTACTGTGTTTACACGAATGCAGAGCTACTCATCATTTTACTCAGGTCACAGCTGGAGATGAAAACCAGCCCACCATTGCTCTGTTGCAACAACAAAGGGCACACAAGTGCATTCGTCTAACGTTTAAGCCACCGTGATTTTGCACAACTCGTCTTGCAGAATCTTTCTTTTTCTCTTATTTCTAGCAGAGTAAATAAAAGAAATCTGGAACTGCCTGCTGATTTCCACCACCTGTCAGGGCTCTGAGCACACCTACTGATCCTGACCTGAGGCCTCCATCCAGACTCTTTGCCCATGTCATGAGTTATGTTGCAGGAGTGCTGGTCTCCAGCTCAACCCCAGCCATACCTGGCCATGAAGCTCTATTGATCCTGATATGAGAACCGATTTCTCAACTTGACCTAGGGTGTGTCCTCACTATGGAAATGCCCAACGATCTTGACCACGACCTGCAGATTGGCTTCCCAGTTTGACCTGTGACATGCTTCATCACCATAAACTTGCCTAATGATCCAGACTTCTGTTGTACTTGGCTGCCATCCTTGCCACTGGCCTGCTTGTCTCGCTTGAGCACGTACAGCCGTGCCTGGTGAGGACCTTCTCTGCAACTGCCCCCCATCCTTTAGGGAGCAGACAACCCTTGCTGCACCCCGACACAGCTACTCTAAAATCACGTTATTCCTGAAAACTGTGTAGTTACCGGTAATCCTTGAGTAGCTGATATTGGTAAATACCACCACTACCTCTACAAGCTTTGGTCAAGAGTTACAGAAGACTGGAATAGCTTCATAAATTATTCAGCTTTAAAGGGTTTGAGTTTAAAAAGAACCTAGACCTGACCTAGTAAATAGATAAACATGACAAGCCCCCAGAACAAATACTAAGCGATCAATCTGTAAAAAGACACCTTTCCAAAAGATGTATTTTAGCCAAACTCAAACTACCTTGCACTGAATACAAAGTTTTAGACCCTTTACAGGAATAAGTGGATTAAAGTTAAGTATTTGTGATAAGCAGCCACATTAATTAGACATTTTAAATCTACAGGTCATAAATATTTTAAGTACATGCTTTTGTCAAGCAGATAACAGTGTGATAAAAGCTTAAGTTTTCAGGAAGTGATCATACTACAATCAAAATCAGTCAATCCATCTGCACATGGCTAATATAGTCCATCTGGTTCTTCTCCAAGAACTGAGACAGAGATCCGTAGCCACAAACAGACTGAGGAGCTCCTTGTACAGGACGATCTTAAGGCAAAACACGACCTGGTATCTCTCTCCTATAAAGTAGCACATTCAAATAAAAGCGCATCTGACAGTTCACCACGCCCGTGTCAGATCAACCACAATGTTCTTTAAAACTTGCTGAAATATGTCACGGAGGTATGTTTAAGGTGTTATTGCAAATATCAAATTGAGGGATGTATGAGCCGCGATTTTTAAGAAAAGGAGCGTCTCAATCTTCCATCCTAACAGTGTTCTTTTTCCTACAATGCCAGTTCACAAAGTTCTATTTTTATCACCCTGGAAACAAGTGTCTGAGCTCACTGGAGAGCTCAGTTGCTGTGTAGAAGGGTGTATTTCAGAGTGTAGCAGGAAGATTGTGAGTGGGTTTCTATTTTCTGACTTTTTTTTTTTTTTAATATTAGGTAACCCTGTTCACCTGACCTCTGCAGGAATCTAAGCAAGTGCCTCTTCCAGTCATGTAGTTTCTAAGGTGATAAAGTCCATTAAATACTTACTTGGCTTATAGACAATCACCCATCCAGGGTGTCATTTTAAACTTTTTATTTTAATTCAGGTAGTTTTGCTATTTTTCTACCACCTACTTTTTTTGTTTCAGTAGTAGCTAAAGTGCTGCAGGAAGAGACTTCATGCCCTGCTATAGCACTTGGGTACAGCCTCAGCACACCACCTTCATGATGCTGTTCTGCTCTGGAAATAGGAGTTTCCAAGGTGAGAGACTGCCATTTCGTCAGGTTCTATAAAACGGACTGAATTTCTCCTGTGATGGGCAGCTTGATGGGAGTCTGAATCATTACAGGAAAATATTTAACACACTGCCATGATCATGACTACAAAAATATTACATGATCTTTCCTCTACCTTTAACAGTTATATCACTTCTGGGAAAAGCAGTGCACAAACACACAGTTACACCACATTTTTGTCTACAGATTATATTTCTCAAGGTGTTTTTCATACCAACAGAATGAATACATGAAACAAAGTGGACCCCATGTGAGCATTTCTGCTGCCATGGGACACAACTCCCTGTAGCAGTCTCTCTTCTGTTGTATTTGAAAGACGTGACTACATAGTCACGATGGGCATCTCCAAAACTCTGGACAAACAACGATAGGTGAGGTGTACTGGGCCTGGCTGGGGTGGAGCTCTTTCTTTATGGTGCTGTGTTTTAGATCTTCACCAACACCGTGCTGATCACGCATGAATGTTTTTGCTGTCATGGAACAGTGTTTGCACAGCATCAAGCTCTACTTCCCACCCTGACCCCTTGGTGAATTGCTTGGGGGTGTGCGATAGGTTGGAGGGGGGGCGATCAGGCAGACGACGCGAGCTATCCACAGACACATTCATGCCATATAATGTCACGCTCAGTGACACAGAGGGAAGAGAGAGGTTTTAGGGAGTTAGCCATCCTTGCTGTGGGCTGGGCATACCCCCAGCCATGGGGGGTGGTCAATCAGTACTGTGGCTTCACTTGTTTTTTTTTTCCTCTCTTCTTCCACTTCTCCTTCACTTACCAGTTTGTAACTTGATTCACTAGTTTTCTTGCTTTTATTCTTCCTTCTCTCTTCCCCCATCACCTTGAGGGGGAGAAGAGGAGGACGAAGTGCGCAGCCATGTGACTACCTCAGTTAACCCACAGCATCACGACAGACAGAGTAACTTGGCTTCCCCAGTGACACAGTGCTGTGGTAGCACAGCACGACCGAGCTGCAGCAGCACTCACCTATGATCGTGGGGTCTCCGATTTCGACAAGGCAGGAGCAGACTATTAGACAATTAATCACCCAATATATACATGTGCAACCTTTCTTCTGCTGTCTGAACCCAGTTAAGCTCATCCAGACCTTTGAGAATATCAAGGGCCCATCTGAGCACAACTGATGAAACCACAGAGAAGTGGCCTCAGAGTATGAAGCAAAGGAAGAGCTAATGCCTTATAACTTTGAGCCCTGGTGACGCAGAGACAAAATGCCTTTTTGACTACGATTTTTGTCCTTAAAGCTAGCAGAAACCAACAACAAACACTTTATCGGTGGTGGGCGAGGAAGTTACAGCATTAGGGAGTTTTCTACAAACAGGGATTTAGTAACGCCATGCTGTAGATTTTCACTGGAAAACACTAGAAAATAATGAGTTTGCCTTTTTAAGGCTTTAGAGTTTTCCTGCAGCTCTAATTTAACACAAACTATTAGCTACTGTATCAATTTCTAGTTTAGTTATGTTGAACCACACGTTACCGATGGACTACTTAACAGCAGGAAGATGAAGTGGCTGGCAGAATGATTTTTATGGAGAAGCTACCACTAACAGTATTTTCGTGCTCTTTTGTGTTTCTTCTAGACGGGGGAATGCTGAGACTTCAGATACTATTAGATATGTTAGAGTGTTTAGTGGTTTGTGGTCTTGTTTTTTATCATGTGAGTAGAAAGATATTTTACTGCTAACAGTGTGCTATAACTAAAAATAAATAAAATAGGTAGATGAATAAATAAATACACATGACATTTTCAAGCTACTCAGTGCACTGGCTCTCTATCTACTTCCCAAATACCAAGTGGCACCCTTCTGTTTAATCTGTGAGATTAAATCATTAGCGAGGGTGAAGCTTCAATATGAACTTTATCAACCATGCAAGCACTTCCTCTGGAAGTCCTTTGGTTTTTTAGAGGTATGTAAAAACGTTGGCTATTCTGGCAGCACAAACCCTTTCCTCTGGCAAAGTGGGGCAGGGTAACTGCAGAAGTATGCCTAAATCCTGCCGGTACAACCGAGGAGTGCTGTTCTCTTCAGTTCTGGTAGCACTTCTCCAATAACGAAGGATGACTCGGTATTTTCAGTGCAGTGGTCCTTACGATAAACCCGGACTCTTAAAAAAAAGTGATACTTGTAAAAATGAGCTAAGGAATAATTACACTGCACTAAGCCCCATTTTGTCCTCATTATTCTGATTATTCTGTACCTAGCCTACCAGAAGAACTTTGCCCTGGTTTGATTCACAGGGTCTTACAAGAGATAATTACTGCCTTCAAGATTTATTAATCTCCACCAGTGACAGGTCTTCTCAACTTTTAATTGAGATGTCATGCCCAGCCAGTTTTGGTTGAGCCTGGTTCAAAACCTGATAATGGAAGATTTCAGCTGGCATTAAAAACCTCTTGTTTCAGGAGTTTTCTGTTACTTTCCCATTCTTCAACCCAGAGTTCCGTTCCTTGGTTTCTACCAGTAAATGTTTCTGAATTTCTGCCCTGATTTCTAGTCTCTGCATGCTGGGCATGGGCCACACCATGCTCTGCAATGCAGTGGCTGCTCTGCCACCATGTAGTCTTGGCACAATCAAAATTTGAAAGAAAATTTGGCAAATTTTCTGTATCGTCAACAGATGTTCTACAACTATGAGCCTCATTGTATTTTTTTTTTTAAGTAAAACTTACTAATTTTCTTTTTCATGTCACTGAGATAACCCACAAATATTAGCAGAGGCAATTAGCTTTTATTTTTAATTACCATTCTGAGGAGGTGAAAGAGATTGGGTGTGGATTCAGGGACTCTGAAGGACTTCAGTAATTCCCTCATAAGGTAGAGCAGTTTCAGAGCTATTTCTTAATAAAGGAGCAGTAGTTTTGTACAGCATTATGAGAAGGACAGTATCATGGATTGCAGAGCAGCACCGTGACCTTTCATTTTTTGTCTTATCTCTCATGGATATAGGTTTCACCACTAGGACTACAAAATGGTTTCTTCCTTGTATTTAGGCCTTGGCTGCTGCTTCTTGTTAGATCACTGTGGATGAGGTCACTGAGTACAGAACTGGATGCAGAAAATGGGATAGGTCTATGTACCTCGAAAAGCTGAGTGCAGCTGCCACAAGTAACAGCAGCACACCATGGTTGTTCTCATGTCATTTTGACTTCTCTTTTGAAAATGTGAAAATGAACTTCAGCCTGTTCTCATTTAGCATTGCGTGCAGCTTGTGTTTTGTCTGGGACCTTCTGCAAAATACAGAACCACTGAGATGAAATGGGTGGCTTCATGCTTGAAACTACTTACAAACATTTTCAGAAACACCGAGGCCTGCTCTTCACTGAGCCTGAAGAACTACCTTCCTGAAGGAGAAGCTTTCATTCCTATATCTGTGCGTGATGCATCACCACATCATCTTCTAGTATTCTGGCTTAAGAACTTTTTAATAATTCTCATTATACATCATTGTTTTGAGCATTCTCAGCAAACATAAATGGAAAACCCCCCACCCTAATGGACTGCAAAAGTCTTCAGCTCAGACAACTTAATTTGGCTTGGGTTTTCCTTGACTGCCAGCCACACACAGATCACGGCGGATCATATCAGTAAGGTATGCTGACAGGCTTACGTTATCCATTAACCATCAGATTACCAGAGCAATGGATTTATCAGGACAGATTGCACAGGAAGTTTTAAAGTGAAAGTGTGGATAAATAGGGTTGTTTCAACAAACGACAGTCCTCAACTAGAGCAAGGATTAAAAAAATGCATTTAAGCTATTTTCTCATTTTAAAATAAGACACTAAGTATATAACACAGAACTAATTGCCTTTTTATTGGTTAGTAAATAAACTGTTAGTTAATCTGGGGATGTACTCTTTTATACTGGTTTAACTGATGGCAGTTGGTTTACTAAAGTTAGTTTATCCTCTCACAGGAGTTCATGGTGTCTGTCCACATAAACTACGTCATACAAGTTAACGTACACACAGTTAGCAGGGTAAAACTGAGATAAGGACTCATCTGCGTTACGCGTTATTCAGATATAAAGAGCAGCTGACTCTAGACAAGAGAGTTAATGCAGTAAACAGCTTTGAGAAAGAACAGAGGCACAGGAAGGTGGTCTCCTAGCGCTAACAACAAGTTGGCAATAGATGGACCGAGAATCAGATTTTCTGTGGACGTCCACCAGCAGCTCCAGCTCCTGTTTCTTTCCATTTTTAGATCTAAAGCATATTTGAAGTTTGGTTTGATTTTGGAGGGATGGTAGTTAGGGCTGTTCTAAAGGTAAAAAAAAAAAAATAGAAGAAAGGTTGGTATTAAAGTCTTGTGGAAGAGTTATTTTTAAGACACAGTTCCAAGTTCTCAGCCCCAAGACTGAAGACAGTGGAGAACAATTCTCTAAGAGTGATGCTGGAAGAGTGGAATGACTGAGGATGCTCATGGACAGAGTGACAGATAGTGATTTTACGTGTTCTTGGCTCTCATCCATCAGGTCCATAAAGATAATAACTAAAGCTTTAAAGTGGATTGACTACTTGTCAAATAACCTAGGAAATAATTGGTAAAGACACATATATACACAGTCTGGATGAATTCAGTTTTACTGAGCCGTTGCCTCTAAATAGCTAAGACCAAGCAAGGTACTGTTCGCTTTGTAAGGATGTTCAGTGTCTCATGGAACTTTTGTGAGAGAATTTCCCTGAGCAAAGTAATTTCCTTGAGCAAAGTATCATCTATGCTTGAATCTGAGATCCCACTTTCTCCCTTCAAAACATGTCAAACTTCAGTCTCGGTGAATCTGGGCTTGTCCTACGAGGCACAGTTTTTCCTTTTATTGCCTTTCAACCCGATTATAATCTCTAGTCATTCGAAGTATTGAACAGGATTAGTTCTGTAGCACAACAAGTATCTCCTCCTGTGGTCACAGACGTGGCTCTCTTTTCATCCTTCTAGCTGAAGACCAGTGCTATAACGCTTTCACTTTCTAGAGTGACTCCAGCGGATTTAAGCGCAACCACTCAAGGTGTAACTGAAAATGTGACTGCCTGTCTACCTCACACCACGTTGAAAGCAAACTTTTGCTGCCACGTCAACAGTGCTGTTTTCAGCCTGACAGGTGATAAATTGTAAATTTCCAGTTTTTCAAATCTCTTTTCTAAAACAAACCAAAGAGCTTTCTGAAAAGCTCTTGTTATACTCAATCCTAAACATGTCCCTGTTAATATGTCCAAATATGGAACATTTTTCTTGTCTACAATGCAATGTCTGACCAAAATCTGATAATCCCTTCTTCATTTTGATTATTTTTTAAATCCACGTTTGAAATACAGAGGGTTTTTTCCTACTACTGAAGGTATCTTTTAGAATTATTATCATAACCCCAGCATTTGAAATAACAACAAAGCATAAATTCCACTTGTGCCTGCTGGTGGTACTTTGCAGTTAACATATTTCACGGTTGGTTTCGCTCATCCGTTCCTAGCAGACAGACTAACAAGACAGGGAAGAGATACTTATTTTATAATACTTACATGTATCTGTAAACCAGACCAGTTATTTTACATTTACAGTTAATGTCTTCTGAAGAATTTTTACTTTCCTGTAAAATATTATTTACTATAGTACTCCTTACCGTAGGATCTCAAAGTTCTTTTCATGTATTTTTTGGCACATGTTTTTCATGGCTGCTTCGCTAACTTATGCTAGGCAAAAGGCCTAGAGCAGCACAAAAAGGTCGTTGAAAGACCTGGATCTAGGCAGAGGAGAACTCCTGTGATGCATCTACTGAAAATGGTGGTCAAATGTATCTTCCAGATGACCTGTGTGTACAACGTTTGGTGTAAGGTGTGTTGTAAGGGGTCTATCTAGCACTCAGCACTGAAGTGCACATACAGGAGCTTCATCCCAACACTCACAAAAGGTCCTAAATTACACAAGGAGCCTCTTCAGCACCAAAGCAGTACAGAATTAGATTGACACTTCAAAACCTTCCTACTCCCATTTTGGTCTGTGTGGTTCTGTCTTTGGTCTCACCATTGTGCTGCAATCTTTGGGTCTCATCTCCAAGAATCTCACCTTTTTAGATCTTATTGTATTCAGACTTTGACAGCAAAAGCATTTTGGTGGCTGACTTCATTTCAGATTCATTTTCACCACCTTTTCCTTTACTCTTTCTTTTAACCCAAATCTTTTAACGTACTAGCTCATCTTTTGCTCTAATGGGTCCACCAACTTCAATCCTTCTCAGAACACTGCAGACAAAGCCAATCCAGTCCTTTCTGTAGAAATCCAAGCAATGTCTATACTCACAGCAAGACACTCAAAAAAAGGAAAGCATTCTGAATGGTCTTCCACAGTGAATAGCAGTTTCTCTCACGGTGAGATTACAAATTTAATCCCGTCACTTCTCTCAGTGTTCATCTAGTGCTTTTAAAATGCTTTTGTCAACGATCCTTACCCAAAATGTTCTGCAGTGCCTCACATTAAAGAAGGTGCAGCATCATGCCATCTTGACCAGGCAGGTGTATTCTACCTTCCTGAGGACCCTCTTAGTGCCCAACAAGGTAAAGAGAAGGCATGTTGGTTTGAGCACAGATAGTCACTTAAAGTCAAAACAGGTAGGAGAGAGAGGGATGGTTTTTATCTTGGCTTTAGGAAGGCTTTTGGCACCATTTCCCACAAATGGTTGGAGTACAGACTAGAGAAGCGGACATTAACAAGTACTGAAAACTGGCCAAGATGCTGCGTTGAAGGGGTCGTGTTTCGTAGCACACACTTCACCTGGGAGCTGGTCACAGGAAGCGTGCCTCAGGGCTTGGTACTGGGACTATTACTGTCCAGTGTCTTTGTAATGACCTCTGGGGCTGAGGGCACTCTTTGCATGTTTGTGGATGATACAAAACTCAGAGGAATGGCTGATGAAGCCAAAGGACCTTGCCAGGCCAGAGAAATGGGCAGAGGAACTTCTTGAAGAAAGTGAGTTCTGCCACCATGGAGAAACACTCCCACGCACCAGTTCAATGCTGGAGGTTGGACACTTGGAAAGCAGCTCTGAAAAGAAGGACCTGGTGATCCAGGTAGACACCAAGCTGAACATCTTGTTTAAAAACAGAGTCTCCTCCGTTCTCACATTTGTACAGGGAAAACAACAAACAGATAAGTCACATGCCAACAGAAGCGTTGAGGCTCGCACATGTCCACACTTCTCCAGAATCCCCCACCCAAAAGGAGTCTGTCATTACGTTTCAGTGCAGCAATAGCTGTCCCTTCTACTTGGGGAGAACTGGACTTCACGAAACAGCTGGCACTTGAACAACCAGTAACAGCAAGATTTGCATGTGTCTGAATTTCCCAGCCTGAGAAGAAAAAGTAAAAAAGGAATGGAAAGGTTTCAGGCCGGAAAGGCTAAGTCTGATACTGCTACAGACGTCAAACTAAAATGCTAAGTAGAGGTTAAATGCACAGGCCTTTCCCAGCTCTGCCACTTGCTCTGTCCATGCCTGGATTTGCTTTATCCGTGAACTCCCAAATGCACTTTCAACACCTTCATGGACCTTCTCGGTTAAAAGACACGTCCATTCACATGCCAGGAGGAGCACACCAGATGGCAGCAGGCAGCTGCAAAGGCGCAGGACTGTAACCACTCTCCGATTCTCATTAACCCACAGGAATTCTAATACACCTTCTAAAAAAACTTCCCCCCAAAAAACACAAAACCCAAAACCCAAATAAAAACCTCCAGAAGGATCTCCGTGGAACCGTGCCAGCCTGTACCACAATGCAGGACTTTCAGTTGCTGATATTATCTGATGTCTTTTCATTTACCAGTATGGAGCTTTAGCAGTGTCCAGTTAGGTTGATCACAGCCCTCCTTCTCCAAAGGCTTGAGTGATTCAGAAAACTGATGGGTTTTCAGTTTCATTTTAGCAAAACTAAGGGTTTCAGACTTCTGAGGAGATGTGTATGGCAAGTTTCTGCTGCTATTCTTCTGAAAGTGCAGCCTAGCACTTCGGAGAAGTGTGCAAGGTATTGTTCTGCAGTTTCAGAACCATAAACACCTCTACAGGCTTTTTTCCTATTTTTAAAATTTAAATTTTTTTTTAATTTAAATGAAATTGTGGAAAGTTTGAAAATTACGTGTCTCCTTTTAGCACTGGGGGTTTTATTGTTTTGTTCTTTGTTGGATTAGTCATTCAGTAATAATACGTGTTGGAAATGCTAAGAATATTTTACAGCAATCCTAAGTTAAATTCTTCTAATACCAGTTTGGCAGGTCCAAGGACTATTAAATTCAAGCATCTTAATAGCATTTTTTTTGCTAACAAATGCACTGACAGTGTTTATGGTGTGTTTGATGCATTGCTGGATGACTGAGAGAATGGCTGGAACTGCCTTCCATGTCCCACTTAGACAAACACTTTCCTCAGAAATTTTAAACAGAGGCAACAACCTGCTCCTGAGAAACAATAACCTCATAAGGCTCTCTGGGAGCACACGGGTTTGGGAAGGGATGAGCTGACTACTCGCTGTGTAATAAAGGAGCTTGGTTTTTGCTGCAGCATTCTAAGGTAGGATGGAGTGAGCACAGAAAAATTTGCCTGTTGTGATCCGTCAGATTCTAGAAGTAGCTTGATCCAACAAAAATAAAAGTAAATAAACTTACAGAGGATGTAAGACTGATTCAAACAGTGGTAGGAAACTGTGGGCAAGAAGACACCTTCCAGAAGCATGTTCTGCTGTTCAGCCACATCAACCGGTGCTGAATGGTGCCTGCTGCTACAAACAAGAGGCAGCTGGGCACCACATGCTGAGCCCCGACACCAACCTGGGCTGCAGGTCTCAAGCGCCTTTCTATCTGTTTGTGCGTACCACACACAGTCAGAAAGAGGCAGTTTTGCCTCTTGCTTTGAAAGGTGTATTCCTGCAGGCTTACCACAGGCAGTCTACGACTGTTAAATTACTGCCACTTAATTAAAACAAGTGCCCTTTAGACTCCTGGATAAATACATACCTTCCGCTGGGTAATACCAGCTTTTAAAAACTAGTAATTCTGAGGATTTCCATTTTTAAAAGGGGCGCTTTAGGCAATAGCACTGGTGAACAAGTTCACTGTATTTTTTAGAGGCTGTTCATATAACTTAAGCTGTGACACTGACTATTTCTAGGGTTCAGTGGAGCAGAGAGAGGAACGCTGCTTTGTATTTTACAGATGTTAACCCACCATCTCTGCGGTTAGAGAGTGCTGTTCCTACAGGACACGTGCAGTACTCTCAGGGGCCTGAAGACTTGGCAACACGGGTGGAGAACGATCTGCTTCGTCAATGACTTTCCTCTACCTGAGGACTGACCAGTTTTAAACTGGGAATAGCTTGATTTGATTTGTTATCGAATCTTGTGTTTTATGCTGGAGACGGTTAGGCGTATGGAGAGAACACCGTGCCTGTCCCCTGCCAGGTCATTGCATAGTGAAATTCAGTCCAGTATCAAACCCGCTGGATGTACACTGCCGCTGTGGACTGGGGGGGCCCTCAGCTAAGAGCTCAGCATCCTCTGACCTCCTGGCCTATCACATGGAAAATTAAAATTTAATGTGCTTTAAAGCACTGACGCATCAGGCGGTTGGAGTAGGTGGTCACTGTCGGACCCTTCCAGCTGATCGATTCTATCATATGCATCCCAAGGTTGGAAAGACCAAGAGGGAAACTAACACGTTGTGCTTCGCTTGCATGTGTGGCTCCTGCTTTACCTATTAAACTGTCTTTACCTCAACCCCTGAATTGTCTCACTTTTACCCTTCTGATACTCTCCACCTGTGAATTCTATGAACCAGCAGAAGTTCTTGAACCATTACAGGCATGGCATGTTTACTTCTGAAGAAGGCATTACAGCTATAAAACAAGGCCTTTTCCTCTGCATCTGCAAGCTGGCTGCTGCCCTGGGACTTGAGTTCTGCTAAATCGACCTTCTTCAGACCTTTACTAGGTCTTGCTCCTGAGCGGAATCTTGACCACCATGTTTCAGACTGCATGGTCTTTTACTTATGCTTTCAAGTCCCCTTCTTACATGTGGTCACATGGGTTTTTTTGGTACATTAGCAAGAAAACCCAATATAGTACATCTCTTCAGGCACTCCTGCCCACCCATTAAAGTGTTCTTACTAAAGAAGTTAGCAGATTAAATTATGGATTGATGCACACAAACATGGACTTCCCTCAGGAAAATTGAGAACAATGGGACAGCAGTTATAGTGTGCTTTATTTTTCCCAGTTTCTTTCAAAGTCAAGGTCTTTGGAAAGCACACATCTTCAAAATTACAGGAACTTTAACAGATTAACTGGTTGAGGGAAGCAAGTGTTACTAGTTGGCTGCAAAGGCTTCTACAGGAGTGAAAGGTCATTCTCTGCTTAGAAATTTTTTCAAAAGCCACTACTGCCTGTATGACTTTCTTTTTGATGTGTTGTTTTTTCCTGACTTCAACATTTCTGAAAGAATAAACTATCAGTGGAATTCTCATTTGTTCCTAGGAACCGAAATCCCTTCGACTAGTTTCCACATTCACTTTTAAAAATAGTTTTCCTCCAGGCTTTGAGGTAGAAATGTCTTTGAGTAGGAAATTAATTCACTCATGAAATGTATCAGAAGTTTAAAAGAAAAATAACTGCAGTTTAACTTGGAATCTATTCATGGAATTAAATTAAATAATACATATAAGTTTTAAGACATTAAGTTCTAAGACAATTTGCAAGTTTAAATATGTCTTGCCTTGTGTTTAATGCCTTTACCAATCTTGCAGGAGGAAATCCATGATTATGAGTCCTTCTATGTCCTTCCTAGTAGTAGAATCCATTCACCATTTCACTCTCGAGCTAACCTATCCTATAACCTGGAATAAATTAAAGAGCAATAAAGGGAAAGTCTATATTCTGCTGCCTGTCCTGCCCAGGATAGCAGATGTTACGTGGCACAAGAAAGGGGAGGTGCTGTCTAATCTGCCTGCTACCGTGATGGATGTTTCCAGTTCTGTACTGAACCCTGTAATGAGAGAGAGCACAATCCCAGACACAATGATGCAAAGGAGCATCTGTCACAGAACCAAACCACTGACCACTAGAGGTGAAACCACAACTAACTACAATTTATTGCAAGAAACAAGTGTCCACAGAGTCCACACACAAGTTCAGATGCCACTCGAGCTGGCTTACACTTAGTTCAGAACAACAGCAAACTAAGCATGGGCAGTACTACTGCAAGGGTCTTCTAAAAGCTTTTGGGGTTTAAGGGGAAAGGGGAGGGTCCGTAATACATGTTCACTCACCTGTTAAAGTGAGGGCACTCAGCCTCAAGGAGTATCCATGGGAACCATCCCTTGCACTGGGAGGACCTCATGGTCCTAAGGCACTCAGCAGGACTCAGTTTATTAAATTAAAAGCCAAAGAAAATATGGGCTCACTGCTGAACAGAGCAGATGCTGAAATGACAGCAGGGCAGATGAAGTGTCCAGTACTTGCTTCGCCTTGGTCTTCGCTGACACGGTGTCCCAGGCCTTTGTGCCTAGAGCCAAGATTCAAGGAGAAGAGTCGTGCATCTCTGGAGAAGGTTTGACGAATGGGACCCGAGAATGCCAAGAAAGCTGGCTGATCTCCTTGCCGGGCCACTCTGTATTCCCCTTGAAAGGCTAGGGAGATCAGACCACCTCCTTGCTGGGTGGAGAAAGGCAAATATTGCATCCATCTTCAGAAAGACTGCCAAGGGTTAGGGCCAGCCACTAGACAAACAACAGATGCTTTCTATTTTCTATTTCTATTTTCTCCTTCCTCACCAACCTAAGTGTCCGCATGGGTTGTCTGTCTCTCACCCTGCTCCCCTCCAAAACAAAAGAGCACTCCCAGAACAAAAGGGCTCTGCTCAGCAGGCTCCCCCTGCTAAATACTTTATTGCAGAGGCACTAATTGGCTCAGCCTGGGCCAGAGGCAGGGTCAGCTTGGAGCCAGGGGAGCTTTCTCTAAGTTTCTTAAAGGGGCGCACGCCTCCCCCACTACTGAGACATCCCCAAACCCCAGCCAGCAGCCCCTCCGCATGGGTTGTCTGTCTCTCGCCCTGCTCCCCTCCAAAACAAAAGAGCACTCCCAGAACAAAAGGGCTCTGCTCAGCAGGCTCCCCCTGCTAAATACTTTATTGCAGAGGCACTATTGACCCAGCCTGGGCCAGAGGCAGGGTCAGCTTGGAGCCAGGGGAGCTTTCTCTAAGTTTCTTAAAGGGGCGCACGCCTCCCCCACTACTGAGACATCCCCAAACCCCAGCCAGCAGCCCCCTCTCCCACTACTGAATCCCGCCAGACACAATCCCAAAGCAGCAGCAAGTCTTTCCACGTTAACATTAAACATCTCTAAGGAGAAGCCTGTCAAAATATGTCTGTTATATCTTTTCCATTAAACAATGGATAGGAAAATAACCCACCGGGGCTTAACTGAGGCCCTCCCCAACCTTCCAAAAGCACCTTGATTTATATTGGAACACACTGTTTGGGAACGGACTGTCTTTCAAAGTCGAACGGACCGTGCCTCCATGGAGCTGTAACACACTGCGCCTTCGCTTTTTATTCACTAACTTCAAAACACACCTAAACTTAGGGGATTCCTCTGGAGCATGTAAGTCATCTTTCTATATTTATATGATTAAAAAAAGTTTTCTCTCCATCTGTTATATCTTTTCCATTAAACAATGGATAGGAAAATAACCCACCGGGGCTTAACTGAGGCCCTCCCCAACCTTCCAAAAGCACCTTGATTTATATTGGAACACACTGTTTGGGAACAGACTGTCTTTCAAAGTCGAATGGACCATGCCTCCATGGAGCTGTAACACACTGCGCCTTCGCTTTTTATTCACTAACTTCAAAACACACCTAAACTTAGGGGATTCCTCTGGAGCATGTAAGTCATCTTTCTATATTTATATGCTTAAAAAAAGTTTTCTCTCCATTGCAATGTTTCCCCCTCTTAAATATGTCATCACTGAGGCACTGCTGCCATCGCTGATAGGCTCAGCCTTGGCCAGAGGTGAGTCTGGCTTGGAGCGAGGGAAGAGTCTCCGAGG
>NW_010390178.1:30544-41898 GCF_000710305.1 Buceros rhinoceros silvestris | reverse complement strand
GGCTTGGAGCGAGGGAAGAGTCTCAGAGGAGCCACTCGTGCAGTCCCTCTCTGCTACCAAAACCCCACCACACCAACCCACCACACATGCTCAGCAAGAAAAGCTAGGAGAAAGGAGGAGGAGAACATAACATTTGTTATGATTCGAATTTGTCTTCTCAGTCAACCATTGAGGCCCTTCTTCTTGGTGGGAGGATTGCACATTGCCTGCTGAGGGCAAGTAGATATTTTTTTTTCCTCTGTTGATAGGCTCAGCCTTGGCCAGAGGTGAGTCTGGCTTGGAGCGAGGGAAGAGTCTCAGAGGAGCCACTCGTGCAGTCCCTCTCTGCTACCAAAACCCCACCACACCAACCCACCACACATGCTCAGCAAGAAAAGCTAGGAGAAAGGAGGAGGAGAACATAACATTTGTTATGATTCGAATTTGTCTTCTCAGTCAACCATTGAGGCCCTGCTTCTTGGTGGGAGGATTGCACATTGCCTGCTGAGGGCAAGTAGATATTTTTTTTTCCTCTGTTTTTATTCCATTAGCAGCCTTAGTTTTTTTTTTATTTAAGTGCTTTTATCTTGACCCCCAAGTTTTTATCTCATTTTCTCCCCCTGACACGGTGAGGAGTGAGAGAGCAGCTTGGTGGGCAGCTGGTGCTAAGTTAGGAGGACTTTAAACAGCAATCCTTGAATAACAGACCAGGGCAAGCCTGTGGTCCGAGACAGTGGGACATCTGGGTATGTAAAATCATGTGATTGATCCAGCAGAAATGCAGTGACTGTGAAACACCAGCTCCAGGTCCAATAAATGACAAAACCTGCCCTTATTCTGGAAGGGCGCTTACAAGTTTCACAGCCCTGTCCATGAACTGAGGTTCTCTTCACCTGAAGAACTCCTGCTAGTTAAACTCCATCCCTGAGTGACAAGGTGAAAACTGATACCTGAACCGTCTCACAAAACACCTCAGCAAAGGAGATCAATAGGCGAATGTTCTTTCCTGAACATTTTATCCATTAGAAAGGAACTAGCCCCTAATAATCTCATTCCCTGCCAACACCACGTAGTGCTTCCTTCGGGCTTTATGCCTGCATTAACTAGAGAATGCTCAAACGGGATTATTTTAGGTGTATAAACAGCGAGGAAGAAACTCACTCCAAAACGTAAAGAAATGTAAATAACCTGAACGGCACAGTCTTGGCCAGGGGCAGTGCTTTGTCTCAACAGTAGGGTGGATCGCTCGTTCTACTGGACCGGTCATTTGACTGGGTGCTTTCCTGAGGATGCAGGAGTAACTTCTGTTGCACGGCTGCTGGAACACAACGGAACCGCGGCACCATTCACCCTTCTCCTGGGTACGGGCGTTGGTTATGCCAGCAGCGGCCAGAGTTCACACAAATACTGAGCAGCTGCTTCTCCCTCACTCTGAGTCACGGTTTCTTCTGTTGATGCATTTTAAAATGTCTTAATTTTAATGAGGTTTTTTTAATGCTAAATTAATTTTGCAATTTCCTGCTCATCAAGTTATCAATGTAAACATTATTAAACTATTTTTGTCCCATTAGCAGTGTTGGCAGTGTGATTCACTGGTGGTTTTTTACCTTGGTATTTCTGTCACCCTTCCTACTTGTGTGGAATGACTCAAATTAAGGTGAAGATTTAACTACCCAAATTAAGGTGAAGATTGCGACTACATTAAAGAAAGAGACAGTTCAAGTGAAATCGGCCGATCTGGCGGCACTGAAAACACTCACCTCTCTACAAAGGAGGTTCAAGCACAGTATTGACAGTTCAAGCTTCTCGCTGCCCTACAAAAAGGGGCTGCGGCTCATAGTTGGTTCCCAGGGATCAAAGTTAAGGCAGAACAACGTACTTGCCCACAGAATAAAGAGAAGCAGGCCAAAGCAAGCAGCTGAAGTTAATCAGCAATGTAATATTAGTGCAAATACAAAAAGGACAAAAAGAAATTGGTTATGTAAATAGCGAGAACGCAGAGACGGTGAAATTTAACAGGGATTTGTTGTCAACTTTCAGGCATAGTTTTTTAATGCAGATGCTAGGTTTTAGCTTTTGTTTAGTTCAAAGACTTCCTGAGAGTCATCAGCTTCAGTGAAGCCATTTGGCACACAATTTATTCCCAATTATTCTGTAGGAGGGGTATGCTTCTTCATCAAATTCTGTAGCATGCCTCAAGAATCTGCCATGAGAATAAGGTCTATTCTATCTAATGAGACTTTTCCAAGAAGTATTTTCTGCATAGAAATGATAGTAAATGAGGTGAAGTACACAATCCCAAGATGTTTAGGGAAAAAAATCCTGACAACCACTTCAATATTTTGCAGAAGCCTTCTGTTTCGCTCACAGAAAAATGAAGAACAAGCAAAAGCAGTTCTGATTGTTTAATTGCATTATGATCCCTTCCCTGCTATTGCAAAACCTGATTTTCAAAGAAATCATTTTCTCCACTGCTCCGTTACCGTTTCCCTGAGCACTGCCATTTAAAAACTGCTTCAAGATGGCAGAATTCAGGATGGAAATATGATAAATGATGGCAGTGCAAAATATTAACCGGAAGGACAGATTAAAAGTTTCATCTTGAAAAAGCAGCTGATGCAGTAAGAGGAAATCTGATATTTTACAGCAGGTCCACCTCTACTTAATTTTTTCATCCTGCAATAAAAAGAGTAATTTATATCCTAAGTGGGAACACATGGTAACTCACATGGCTAAAATCTCCACATCTTCATACACAAACTTATTGCTACCCCTAGTTCTGCTTCAGAAATTCACTTCTCACCAACTTTGTTGGATACGACGACTCCTCAGGCAGTTGTCACCAAACGACTATGAGGGCATGAACGTTTCATGCACGGATTTGCCATTTCTGCCTTCTTTAAGGTCATTGTTTGCCCTAGGTTCCGTATCCTTTCTTTACCTTTCAAGAGTGATTGATCCTCTTTGATCTCTGCTGTCATTCCTCCAGCCTGTTTTTTTCTTTACAGGATCAGGCTCGCTTCTAACATTGTTTTTCAATAACAAATAGAATTATAAGTAAAACACTTAGATCAACATTTTTGGAATACTTTTTTCTGAACATTTCAAAATATTTATTTTATAGTAATTTAGTTTACAACTGTTCATGCTAAAATTATGTTGGTCATACTTCAGCTATCCGGTATAATAGATGTAGGTGACGGAACCACCGAGTCACAGAATCACAGAACCATTTTGACTGGGAGACCTTTAAGATCATCAAGTCCAACCATTAGCCCAGCACCGCCAAGTCACCAACGAACCCTGTGCACCCCTCAGCACCACCTCGACCCGGCTGGGAAACCCCTCTGGGGATGGGGACTCCACCACTGCCCTGGGCAGCGTGGGACAGGCCAGGACAACCCCAACAGGGAAGAAATTGTTCCTCAGGGACAATCTCAACCTCAGCCTCCCCTGGCGCAACTTGAGACTGTTTCCTCTTGTTCCTGGGGAAAAGAGACTGACCTCACCACCTTGCTCCAACCTCCTGTCAGGGAGTTGCTGAGAGTCAGAAGGTCTCCCCTGAGCCTCCTTTTCTCTAGGCTAACCATTGGCCCCAGGTCCCTCAGCCGCTCCTCAGTGCACCTGTGCTCCAGACCCTGCACCAGCTTTGTTGCCCTTCTCTGGACACGCTCCAGCCCCTCAATGTCCTTCTTGGAGTGAGGCCCCAAAACTGAACCTGGTATTTGAGGTGTGACTTCACCAGTGTTCAGTACAGGGGGACAATCACTTCCCCACTCCTTCTACCCACACTATTTCTGATACAAGCCAGGATGCCGTTGGCCTTCTTGGCCATCTGGGCATGCTGCTAGCCCATATTCAGCTACTGCCAACCAGCACCCCCAGGTCCTTTTCCCTGGGCAGTTTCTGGCTGCTTTTCCCCCAGTCTGGAGCATTGCAAGGGGTTGGTGTGACCCAAGTGCAGGATCTGGCACTTGGCCTTATTGAACCTCAGCCCATTGGCCTCAGACCATCAATCCAGCCTGTCCAGATCCCTTACAGAGCTTTCCTACCCTCAAGCAGATAGACACTCCCACCTAACCTGGTGTCATCTGCTAACTGACGGGGGATGCACTGCATCCCCTCATCCAGATCATTGATAAAGCTGTTGAAGAGGACAGGCCCCAACACTGAGCCCTGGGGAACACCACTGGTGACTGGCCACCAGTTGGATTGCACTCCATTCCCCACCACTCTCTGGGCCTGGGCATCCAGCATCCAGTCAGTTTTTTATCCAGCCATGAGCAACCAGTTTCTCCAGGACAATGCTGGGGGAAACATAATTACTACAAAATAATTAAACCAACATATATAAATTAACCTTTTGAGTATGTTTAGTATATCCACCTCTGGAAAACCTTGTTGGCCTTGTGAGCAGGAAGTGTTTCAGCAATGTTTCAGAAAGCGTCAGGCATTATGTGAGAGTATAATTTATGACGTCCCTGGGTAGGGGACGTAGCACCATGTTGGGAGTTGGTGGGACGTGGGTAATCCCATTCTCAGTAAGGGAGAGTTGAGTGCATCATTATCACTGTAACAAAGGTTTCGGCCAAGTCTTTAAACACGTCTTGCTGAGCATGGAACACATAAACAGCAAGAGGTAGCTTCTCAGAAGGGACTTCAAAAAACAGCAGCGAAAAAGCTGGGACAGCCATGGCAGGAAGGAACAGCGGTAGGACTGCCTGGGGAGTTTGCGGGTGTTTGCGCTGCCAGCTCTCTCTGGAGGAAGAGTAGATCACAGAGTACTGCAGCGTGGGAGCCATGATGAAGTAAAGGAAACAAGTAAGAAGTAAGGATCAGCAGAGCATGGCAGAGATGTGTATGGAGGAGCTCAGAAATAGTCCGGAACTTGTATATACGTAAAAACCAGATTTTTGCAGGTGCCATTTTCATTTCAGGCTCCCGCAACAAGAGTCTCAGGGAGAAGATTGTTAGCACTTGCAGTGGATGTTTAGGAAACTCTCTCCTCTCAGCTTCCTCTCCCCTTGTGCCAGTTGCTGTGGCTGGTCTTCCTGTTCATGGTTCTGACATGGTCACAGGCTGTCTGCACGGAAGAGGAGGCAGGGTACATCACAGAGGTGAACAGGTTGCTCTAGGACAGGACAGCTTAGGCTATTGGACAATATGGGCATGACACAAAAACCATTCGAGGCATCCATCAGTATTTCCTTCACCTCAAAATATCTGACAAACCCTCTGATGAATGTGCACTACTGCAAACTAGTCAGTAACTGGAGCATGAACCTGTCATAAACATTACGTGTACTCAGAAAAAAGACAGCACAGGGTGTAACCAAAACAATATCGGCTAAGAATCTCATCCATACCATTCCCCGGACAGTGCCCTTACGTAACACCCTTTATGTACATTGTTAGACCAGTGCTTGCTTTTCGTTAAATGTAGTGAATGCTGAATCAAGACTTCTAAGCAATCACAATTATACTGATTACACTGTCATTATTAAAATAACTGTGTCCCTTTGTGGAAGCGACGTTCTATTGAACCCTTGGAAATGTAAGCCGCACACAACATGAATAATGGCGGTACGGCTCCTAATGATACCTTGACTATTAATCAGCTAGCTGAATTCAAAGCTTAGGGAGACTGATAGGAAAGTACCTAAATTAATTCTGTTGTACATTGTAGAATTAAAAACAGCTGCGAAAAAAACGTGCCATTAATACCGTGGTACTACAAACTGATGGACACTCCGAAATTGTTTGGCCAAGCATGTCATCAAAATAAAATTAATTTGCAAAATGAAATTGGTTCGAAAAGCAAAGCGTTTTGCAAAGTATGAAAGGGCCTCATTTGCTGTCAGGCAGCTTTTCAAACACAGCTCATCTCCCTCACTTGAGTCGGTTTTCCAGGTTTTCTTTCTCAGAATAATCAAGGACATGCACGTAACAATTCTTTGTTGTTTGATGCTACACTTAGAGTGTCTTCTACCGCTGTGGAGCTAAGATGTGAGCCAAGGGGTGTTCAGAAGGACTGTGGCCTTTGTGCCTTGCCGGTACTGCTGTGGCTGCTGAGTGGAGCAGACCTTGACAGAGCTTCAGATCATCTTCTGACAGCAGCAGCAGTTGTAGCCGAACAATGGCCGAAAGCTGTACCTGCTGGGCTCTTTATATTTGTCTCTCCACTGAGTCAGTTCACCCTCCTTACAGCTTTTGTACGCTTTGCACTGGTGTTTTTGTGCTGCTCACATTTCTTTCAATCTTTTAATTTCCTTTTAACGGTGTCTTCTGGGAATCGTATTCAGGTGGCAACTGTTAACCAAATCATATAACGGTGTTGAAATGAGACTCTTCTCCAAAGGAGACCTTCAGCTGAAGGGTTTATTCCTTCCATTATGTTCTTGATAGCCATTTTTCTCAATAATCTTTAAGCTACTATATTAAGCATCCGTCATGTTGACAAGATTAAATGAGTAAGAGGAACTATTAGTGTAATAAACAACTTCAGAGAAAATGAATGACGGTCAGCTCATTATAGGTGCATCAAATTAGCCATGCTGTTTGGCTGGGACTCCGGAAAAATGGTTAGCTTATACACACAATGAATCACAAGTTTGAATACTTGGCCTGATGAAGAGCAGTGACCTGGAGCACCCAGAATCTCTTGGCTGGAAACATGCCAGTGAATGACGGTCAGCTCATTATAGGTGCATCAAATTAGCCATGCTGTTTGGCTGGGACTCCGGAAAAATGGTTAGCTTATACACACAATGAATCACAAGTTTGAATACTTGGCCTGATGAAGAGCAGTGACCTGGAGCACCCACAGGAGTGTGCAGGTAGTGGTGTGGGTGATCCAGCGTCTTTCTGTCTGGGAACAGCTACTCACGGTTTGGAAAAAATGGCTGACCTGTAATAAGCTGGGACAGACTTCTGAATAGGAGGGTGTCTTCATGCCAACTGCAGTGCCCCTCAGGGCCTGGATGGAGTAGCTGTGATTACGTACCATGGTCCCACAGCAGTCATCCTACGTGATGATGATTCTGCGATTCTGTGATTAAAGGAGCTCTAGCTGGACCCCATATGGACACTCTTCCCCGTGCTCTTTTCTTCATGCCAACTGCAGTGCCCCTCAGGGCCTGGATGGAGTAGCTGTGATTACGTACCATGGTCCCACAGCAGTCATCCTACGTTTAGAAGCAGATACCGATTTGTTCCTGAGCGCACAAGACTCCAAATGGGCTTAAAGGAGCTGTAGCTGGACCCCATATGGACACTCTTCCCTGTGCTCTTCGTCCAAGCTGGATGACAGGTCAGACATAGTGTATCTGCCCACTTGCCAGCAGGGACAGGATTCTGTGTTCAGAACAGGATACAGCTCTCAGCAGCTTGATTCTGCTCTAAGCTCTCTCAAGACAGAGCTGGAGGTATTCCTAGGCAGCTTCACTGTGATTATTATAAGCTGACATCAGCAGAACTGGGATCAGAATCCTCAGCCATCAGTCGTAGCTCCGTTGTAACTAAATCACTGACAAGATTAGGAAAATCTCAACTAGATCTACTTCTTATAATCCTTGTTTCCGTGTAAGCTTTTAGCAATTGTTTTAAGGAATTAAAGGCATTTGAAAAAAAAACCCAAACGAAATGTGTCTGCAGGACTTGTTTATGGAGAATATATTACACCTCAGACAGCTCGGCAGATGCTTTGGCTGATCATTTTGTAACATATCCATTGCCAGTAACTCCTCAGGAATCGGGTTTTAGGTGCTATCCGTTGTTAATAGTCTGTGGAGCAATAACCATGAGACGGAACAGGTGATGATTACCCCACTCAGCACATCAGGAGGATGAAAGCACCGTTACCGCAATCAGTAGAAAAATTATTTCTTAAAGAAATGCTCTGTTAATTACAGTTCCAAAATCAGCATCTGGTTGAGGTTACCTGCATGTAGCTGTAAGAGCCTGCTATTACAGGAGAAATCGTTCAAAGAACCCTTAACCACGACACAACCCGTGAGCCCCAAGCAGCTTTCCTATCTGCATCCGCAACAAGTGATAACTGCTCTTGCTTCTGAAACATTGCAGGCGAGACCGAGCTTGCTACAGACCCTTGCTGAGGTGAAGGCCAAGAAGCAGTAATAAGTCACGCTTTCTTTCTTTTTCCCCCCCCAAATGTGTATTACTAACGCACACCCTAGCTCACCAGGTCCATTGACCACAACTCTCTGAGTGCCACCATCCAGCCAGTTCCTCATCCAGCGAGTGCTCCACCTGTCGAACGCATAGGTCTCCATTTTGGAGACACAGATACTGTGCAGGACAGGATCCAAGGCTTTGCACAAGTCCGGGTAGATAGCCCTCCTGCACCACCATCACAGAATCCTTGCTCCCAGTCTGGACTGATTAAATACTGGACTATTTTGCAATAGTCTTAGAGGAAAAAGGAATATAAAATAGTGTTTGGTTAACCCCCTTTCTCCCCCTTCATTTCTTACAACACAAATCAATGGAACAAACATTGAATATTCTCTCACTGGCAAAGTAGAAGCCATATGGCTATTCCAAAGCACCTTTATCAAACACCAGCACGGTGCTGCAGTTGTATACAACATAAATCTCTATTAGATACAAAATTATGTCAAGAAAATTTGCAATATGGGCATTTGTAATAATGGTGGGCTGATCAGACATACACCGTAGTGCCACTCGCTAATAATGGGGGAGAAACAAAGCGTATTTATCTAACAGAAAGCCTGTGAAGATGAGAACATAGAAAATGCATACCCTGGCCTCATGAAGACACAATTTTTAAAATAATAGGGTTATTATCTCTAGTGAAAACTGAGACACGTTCATTCACAGAGAAAATACGCCACAATATTTGCAAGAGCAGCTGAATTATACTGACGGTTCTGGGTATGGGAGGCAGATGCACATCTTTTGATAGTTTCAAATACATTTTAAAAGTTTTTATTTTCTTGAATGCTTTTAAAATTTTTTAAAAATTTTATTTCTTATTATATACTTTCATCATTAACTGTATTATTCTTCATATAGGAAATAGTCCTTATATTGTTTTTCAGGGACAATACGTGCTTCATGTATAGTAAGGAATGCCAGGGAAAATCTGTGTTTTCTGTGCATCATGCTTAGACGACACAAAATATTCAGAACTCGGAAGATACCCTGCGCCATAAATTAAAACCCACATATGTGGAAACAGTGCATGCTAATGATTATTTATCTCAGACCATATTTTTTTTTGAAAGTTGACTAATGTTCTAATTCAGTTATTTTGCCATGAAAACATTCTAGCAATAAACAAGAGAAGATAAAATTGGTGTTTTGCCACATAGATATATTAGACGTATTAATTCTAATATGTTTAATAAACCCAGAGCATTGCAGAATGTAAAAGGCTGCTTCAGAACCCTCATTTGTAGACTGCAGTTAATATTCATTTCCTTGAAAGACTTAAAGATGCAGGATATGTGTGGTTTTTCAACTATTTTCCCCCCAGTACTGCCATTTTCTTTCTAGAGATGAAGAATGGGTTATACATGTAACAATATTTGGCCAGTTAGGTGTTTCTGATTTGGAATCAAGCCTGATTCCTCCTTCCTCTCCACATTCCTTCTCCTTTTCTTACCAGGACTGCCTCTTCACTCCTCCTGTCCTTCGTTGCTGTCTTTTGTCCCCTCAGCTCCACCCTTGCCATTTTGATATTTCTCCCCGTACCCCTCTATGCTCAGGCTGGGAGGGTGTCCTTCTTCCTTTAGTTTCTTCCTACACTCTGTATTTGATCATCGTGTTCATTGTCACTAGTCATCAAGACCGCAAAATCTGGACATCCCTTGTACTTCCTCCTTTCATGAAGGGTTTTCATCGTAGCAAGTATGTCTGCGTTCCATGTCATAACATACCTGTTTCCACAATGTTTACATGCATGTTTGAGAACCGTGGAGTGAATTTGGGTAAAGTCAAGTTCTTTCCAGGTTCTTCCTTTCATCTCGGCAAATAAAATGTTGCTCCACTCACTTTCACTTCCAACAGGAATTCTCCCATTTCGCACTCATCCATGCTTTGGATTCCTCTTCCTCTATCCCTCGACACACAAAGACTTCAGGGTCTACATCATTCTTATTGTCTCTCATTTGTTTTCAAGACATCTAAGACATCATCCAGGACATTCAAGACATCTTCGTGACTGACTGAACCCCTGGAGGTGGAATGTAACTCACTGAATAAACCCTGACAAGGGAAGTAAGATCAGGGGAGATGGCCAAGGAGATGTGCCCCAAAGCTTCTGATATATATGCAAATAATGCAAAGAACCTGACTTTTCCTCACTACAAAGGGGACCAGATGGGTGTATGTTGCAGTCTCTACACAAGGCAACAAATAGATGAGTAGATTACCTAGATGGTATTTAGATTTTCTATTAAAATCAAAAATGTAGTACCAGAATATTTACTTCAACAAACTTTGTAAACTAAGAGAAGATGTATAATAAATGTCGCAGTGCTGATGAAGTACTGAAGGATAGCTCTAAACAAGGTAAGGAATAAAAAAGAAAGCCATTTCTTATCTTTTTTTGGTTCTGTTATTTATCTGCTTTTTTTTTTTCAGTAATTAGGAAACAAATCTTCATTTTATGTGCCTGAAGGAGGTCTGGAAGTATTGTGTTTATTCCTCTTGTTTCTGCAAATGGTGAGTAAACTTCAGACTCACTTGCGGCACTCTATTGAGGTCTCTCAGGACTATGGCCGTGAAACCGTCTACTAGATAAATGGTTTGCACAGCTTTTGGGTGTCTTCCTTTGGGCCTTGAGAACGCTGAATCAGACACTCAGAATCTGGCAATTCTGCCTCAGGAAGGGGTTGCTGTGAAAAGATCCAGAGTTTTTACGTCAGCTATAAACAGCTTCCTTGATAAGGCCTTAAAAGCAGCAATCTCGTAGCTGAACCCGCAGTGCAGGGAAGAGCGATGCCCTCGTGCTCCTGTGAGCTTAAGATCAGGATTAGGAAGACCAGGCCCCCAGCTAGAGGGGACCGGAGGAAGAAAGCAACAAAGGTCACGTTGACTACTGGAGTATTTGTTAAAAAGAACTTCCGGGGGACCCTGGGAGTAGATCACATGATGAACTCTAATTTAGGACAAATAATACTCCATAATCTCTGAAAAAATACTGCACACTGATCAAAAGTTGCAGGTTCTGAATGCTGACCCTGCCAGACAGACTCACTAAGCAGCTCTCAGGGATGTTTTAGTGTCATTCAGAGCCGTTACCATCTTGACTCTGAATCCTACGTCTTGCTAAGGCAATTTGCAGTGTTTCAAAGTCAGAGAAAAATTGCAAAACACTTGTTATTTCAAGG